>NW_010189525.1:0-637 GCF_000695765.1 Mesitornis unicolor | reverse complement strand
CAATATGCTCTTTTTACTGATGGATCCGGCTGCCTTGTAGGAAGACAGCAGAGGTGGAAGGCCGCTGTCTGGAGCCCAACACGACAAGTTGCTGAGTCAGCTGAGGGAGAAGGTGAATCGAGCCAGTTTGCAGAGGTAAAAGCCATCCAGCTGGCCCTAGACATTGCTAAAAGGGAGAAATGGCCAGCACTTTACCTCTATACAGACTCATGGATGGTCGTAAATGTCCTATTGGGATGGGTAAAAGGATGGAAACGGGACAACTGGCAGTGCCGAGGGAAGCTGCAGCCCTATGGCAAGACATCGCTGCCCAGCTGGAGATATTAACAGTGAAGGTCCGGCATTTTGATGCCCATGTTCCTAAAAGCCGTGTCACTGAAGAGCACCGACACAACCATCAGGTGGACCAGGCTGCCAAACTATTCCAGACAGATTTGGACTGGGAGCACCAAGGTGAACTGTTTCTAGCTCGGTAGGCCCATGATAATTCTGGTCACCAAGGAAGAGATGCCACATACCGACGGGCCTGTGACTGCAGGGTAGACTTAACTATGGACGTTATTGCACAGGTTAACCATGACTGTGACACATGCGCTGCTAACAAACAAACCAGATGGATGAAACCTTTGTGGCACGG
>NW_010189524.1:4845-14577 GCF_000695765.1 Mesitornis unicolor | reverse complement strand
GTCTTTTGTGCAGCTTGTCTCCAATTGGATTTGAATACCGAATAATGAACTGGCAAAAACATAACCTGCGCTAAATGCGTTCATCAGATGAACACAACAAATCAGTATTAATCACATGAATTATCTGCATCACCTCCTGAAAGTTAAGTCCATACTTAGTGATGTTTGCTCGCAAGTCCACAACTACTTTCCAGGCAAATGGATTATGGTCATCATGTCGTCCTGTGCCCGCTGCTGCTTTAAACACAGCCCGTGTTTCACTTGGATAAATGGTAAACCCAGCCGCAACAATTTTATTTGGTAAGTCAAGCCTCTCAACTAAGTCCCAATCTCCCATTTCCAATGCTTTGGTTTTAACATGTGCCCAAAACTGATTTGGATTCCATGGAATAAATGTTACAGTAGTGGAGGGCAAAGTCTAGGGGTCTGCCTGAGTCTTTAGTTGGCAGGGGGGGCCCCCAGGTTTTTGATAATCGTAGTGTTACATTTTTCTCCTCCTCATCCTTATGGTCTAGTAAAGGCGGATATAATGGAGCAGTAGGACGAGGAGATAAATACTCTTGCTTCGTCTCAGGAGAGGCCGAGGGCTGAGCAGATATTTTGTTTGCCTCCCACTCGGCCAGCTGTTGTGCTGGAGTTTTACAGGGTGGTAAATAATTTAAAAAGTCTTTAGGCAGCTTCCGTTTTTTTAATTTTTGCTCTTGCTCAGCCGGTGTTTGATGGCTAGACCCCTGTAATAATTCATCAGGAATCTGCAATGTTTTCATTTTTTCTGCTATTTCTGACATTTCTGGGTCTCACTCAAGGTATTTTCCATTTACCGCAACTCTGGCAGTTTCTTTCCGCTCCTGCTCTGCCGGTAAGCCTGCCGCGGCAGCACCTATCTCTTGTTCTTTTTTATCACGCTTATCTTTCCAAGCCTTTAGAGTTTTTCTCAGCACCCGCCACGTTATAGCCAAATCGACAGCGTCTTTAGATCCCTTAGATATCTCATTCCATGATTATTCTTCGACATTCTCCCACTCCGATACACTAAATACAACAGCAGATGAGGCTTCAAATCCTTGTCTCTTGCTCCATAGGAGCAGTCATTGTAACCCAAAGTCACTAATCTTAACTCCTTTCTCAGCTAAAAGAGTTTTCCAAGTAGATAATACGATAGTTTCCTCTTTTGTTATGTTTTGCCCCATTTTATTCCTGTTCCCGGTGGCTCAACTTTCCAGGTGTCAGAATTCAGGTCTGGACCAGGCAGCTCTCCCCGCTGCTCTCAGCTTCACCGGGCTCCATCCCCACTGCATGTTGCCCTGCAGCCCTCTGCAGTCTGTAGATTATCCAGTCGTATCACGTTGGAGGTCAGCAACTGTCATGGTCGGGATGGAAAAAGCGACAAGACAAGAGTTGGCGTAGCACAAAAAGCTTTTTTTTTTAATTTTCCTTCCTCATCTATTTATAGTCTCTCTCCCCAGATGTGTCTTCTTCTCCTTAGTTCAAAGTTACTATGTTTACAGTTCATCACAACTCAGCACTTCCAACAAAGGAACACATACGCCCCAGTCTGCTGTCAGCACTTTAGACAAACTTGTATACCTTGTGGGTCTTCTTGTTCCTGTTTATTCTCTCAGGGGTAGACTGGAATCTTCTTAAGGTCAAAGTCACTCTGTCCAAGGGCCTCAGTCCAGCTGAGGTCCCCCACACAGTGACAGTACAGTTACTACCACTAATACATTTACTATTATTACTATTTTTGCCAGCTGAGGATCTGTTCTGTTTGCATATAAGTCTATTTTGCCTGGAACTCTCTCTCCCTAAAAATAGATGACCTGTCAAGAATACAGCTTTTAATACTTGGCATCCCACATGCTCCTTCATTGATCAGCAGAATTAAAAATGAAAGTATTGCCTCTTTGAATTTGTTTTGTCACAACTGGGCAGGTTTTTTTTGTGTAACTCACTGCTTCAGTGCTTCATTTTTCTCTCTGTTAGGTCAATAGTCAGAAAATCTCTTGCTTCTCGAACCTTTCTGCCTTTTTAATTAATTTAGTACTAATCAATTTAATATGACTCTCCAGTAAGAATTAGTACAATCTGGTCTCACTAGAATTAAAGTCCATGGCACTAAGCTAGGTTTTTCACTGTCTAGAGAATGACAGACCACATAGTTACAGAAGAGATTACATCAACTTCCTGTTGTTTATTTTCTGTTCTTTGCTTCATTCTTTTTATCACAACAAGTATTATCTAGTCATAAAATCTAATACATGCTCAGTAATCTCTTATCAGGCAATAGAAAATAAGCGATCAGTCCTACTGTGGTTTTGCAGACCAAATATGGTCTTTCCACTATGCCATAAAATTAGACTACAGCCTTTGAGCATTCCACAGAAAATACATTTTGGCCTTTCTCCAGATGAGACAAAACAACTGGCTAGAGGACTGAGTACATATAGTAAAAATAAAATAAAATCAGGATTTAGATAATTATATGCACAATACATTAGAGATTTTAATCTTTACTGAAAGAAATAGGAGAAACTTAATTTTTGGTTCCTATCCTGTTTCCTCTATTTTTTATGGGTCTCTTGAAGCAGTGGAACACTAGATTTGATTTCTACACTAACTTTCTATAATGTAAAATACAGTTTTGTCAGTAGTGACTTCAGAGTGCTTTTGTATTCTCTAAAAGCATGTCAATGGAGGTGCGCCTTAGCACCAGCAGGATTTGTTTATCATAATCTAGGGACATACTCCAATAACAGATACCTGATTAGCTAATCAGACAGCCTTTCCTAAGAAGAAACACTCCAGTTTTCATAACAACATTAAAAATGAGGGAATTTTTTGGTGTTGCTTTGTTTTGTTTTGTTGGTTTTTTGTTGGGTTGGGTTTTTCTTCAATTGGAAATATTATGTTTTTCATCAGAAATTAAAACAAAAATAACTCAACATATATTTAAAACACAGTAAAAATTGTTTTAAAAGTGAGTCCCTTACTCAATGACTTCAGTGAGGCTGCACTAATTTAATGATTTGTATGTCCCACCTGATAAATGTAACAGAGTAACTGCCTGTTTCCACTTCATTTCATACCTTTTCTCATTGTTAAAATGGATACCATTAATATAAAATCCTATCCTAAGCTAATTTGCATCAGGCTTAATGTGGTGTGGAACCTGTAAAGATTATGGATATATTTGGTTTCTCATTAGTTTCTGACAATCAAAATGTGCAAAAGAAAAGAATTGCTATTATGTTGTCAGTATATTTAGTTGCTTCCTTTCTAACACCCTGTTTATTATGTGGGAAGGAAGGGAAGCAGCTGAGAAATTTATCAAATTAAAAAACCTTACTCCATACTTGGATTTTCTGAGCAAAAGCTATCAAGATAAAGAGAGAAATATCCAGTCTGGTCAGTCTTTTAACTCTTCTGTTACTCTGAGCATCCAATCTCTCTTAAATATTTTTTTCACAGTGCAATCATTAAGCTAGAAGAAGAGAGTCTCTGGGAAGTGAAAACATCCTTTTAAGACTGTTGTTCGCTGGGTTTTTTTGGTCACTCTGGCTTTTTAGTTAGTTTGTTTGTTTTTTGTTGTTTTTCTTCTCCAAGAGCTTCTGTTATGCTTGTCACTCCTCCTCTGGACAGTTAGTGAGTTCTGAAAGGATCTTGCTCTCAGTTGTGCCTGAACAGCATTCTCTGGGGTCACTTCAACCTAACTAAGAACAAAACTATCCCTAAATGTCAAAATGAGTGATTTCTAAGGTGCTGTTTATCCTCCATGGAGACGATTGCACAGTACACTTTCTCCTGGATGAAAAAGATGAAGAGAGTTTCATTTTCACATTTCATGCCATGTCATCTCATACCGGACTGACTCAGCCCTATTCTACTTAACAAAGTGAAACTCTTTGAGGAGTTGTTGTTATTAATAACATGCTTTGCATGATTCAAATAACATGAGTGATTAAAATGTCTCCAGCAAGACCATAATTTTCTAGAAAAATTCTTACAGAGCAGAGGATGACAGAATTATTTTACCCCTCCTGCATGTGAAGCAACTTGGATACCTTGAGGTATACTTAAACTTTAAAGCTTAGTATTATGGAAAGTATTTTAATTTTGTAAAATTAATAAGTTCATGCAGAATACCTTCTTCAAAATTCTAGCAACCCTGATCAAGGACTAAGCTGTTCTAATCAGGTAATTGTTGAAGTAATGTCTTAGCTGTTTTCTTTAAATCAGTTTAATAGATCTATGATCTATGAAGTTTGTACCAGCTAGTAAAGTACAATTCATCTTAAATTAAAATGATGCTTTTCTTTAACAAGACAGTACAATATTCTTTGTCATGTAGTGAATTATATGGATATACTTGTCAGTATAAATCTATGGCAACAGTAATAAACTATCATTCATTTTATTGCTGTAGAAAATAATGGTTTCTTATTCATACTGACGTAGCATTTCTATTACTCCTTAAAAAGACTTGGCAGTTCTTCAAAGTGAGTGTTATTAGAAAACATTCTATTACTGTTCAGTAAATCTATTACTTTCTTTTCCATTATATTTACTACTCTCCAAAGAAGGACTTGCTTTGATTACACTGTTCTGCTCTGCTGTAGGAGCAGCCTACTTCAGAATCTGTCCATCAGCAAAAGTAAGTGTCTTTCCATGGAAGCATTACGTGTACAATACCATTGCAGTGGCACAGCTCACAGTATTTCTCTCACCATCCAGTCATAGCACTTTTTCACATGGTCAAAATAATACAGATGTAAAATTCTATTTCTAATAAGGGAGTATTAGTCAACTTGCTACAATTGTGAAATTCCACTGATTTTAGTTTATATGAATTAATATAAGTACTCTGACTGTAATTTCTTCTCAGTTCTGATTAGACAAGAAAATCTACAGAGTATTTATGTAATGTTCAGTTTTCAAAGGTTTTGATTGTAATTAGCAGCATATTTAACATTTTGAATTGGGAATATTCTCTGCTTTATATCAAGGACCATTCAGGTCTCAGCTATGCCCTGAAAAGGCAGGTCTGCAGTGTCAACACTATGCTCTGAGCTGAGCTGCATCTAAAATTCTCCTACAGGTAACAAAAGTTAAACATTTGAGTCTTTGCTGCAGACATAGCATGCAAAATAGATGCCATAATTAAGACTTTAGAGATAACATATGTGACACACAAATTTAGTATCGCTGTGTTAAACATGTATTTGGTTAGTCGTAATTTATGAACATGAATTTAATTTCTGGTCTGAAAATATACAGAATAATATTTTAAATTAGCAGATTTATGTTTTTGCTTTATTCTGTTTTAAGATTATTGAGTGGATGGCAGAAGAGTGCTGCAGGAAGACAATGTGCAGAAAATTAACCCTAACATACAATCCTATATGTAATTAAATTCTCCGTCCTGTCTAGTGAGAATTTTTGTGCTATGTTGAACAATATATTATTTCCCTTCCCTCCTCTCTGTTATATCTTTCTTCCTAGAAAATTAGTAGAAAGTAGAAGACTGTATTGGGTTTTCGGTGAGGGGTTTTGGTTTTGGTAGTGGAGCAGGGCTATGGAGATAGCCCTGTAAGAAGCTACTACAGAAGCTCTGCTGGCTCCAGTGTCAGACCCACCTCTGACAGGGCCAAACTAATCAGTGCCCCTGCGAATTAATGTATATAAGGGGGCTGAGATGGACTGTCTCTCTCTCTCTTTCTTGTGGTGGCACTGACTAGCGTGGCCTTGAGTGCAGGCAGCATGGCCCCGGCCTCAACTTAACCTCAAGCCTAGCTGCAGCTCTAACCAAAAAGAGAGATCCAGGAACTCTTCAGAACCATCAGAAGGGATCTGCAGCAGTGAAAAGCAGGGTCGTGAGGAGAGCAACTTTACAAGCCATCAAGGTTGGTGAAGGAAGAAAGAAGGGAAAGGAGGAGATGCACAGAGCCAAGGTTCCCAGTGCAACAAGTGATAAGAGCACAGGTCAACCTGCCTGCGGCCCCTGGAAGTTCACCAGTGGGAAAGATCCACATGAGAAGTTGGCTGCCCCTGGAAAGGTCATGACTCCAGGCAGTGTGTGCTGGAGCAGTTTGTGTGTGAGGGAACTGCAGCTGTAGGCAAACCCACATTTGGACTTCAGTGGAGGACTTTTCTCCTATGGGAAGGGTGCTACGTGGAAGCAAAGAGAGACTGGGAGGAGTCCTTCCTACCCTGCTGCTGAAGAGGAAGGAGCGGCAGAGACCGCATGGGACGAATTGACTGCAACCTCTGTTCACATCTCCACTTCTCCTCTGGGCAAAAGCAGGGGGAGGTAAGGAAACCAGGAACGAAGTGGAGCCCAGGAAGAAGGGAGAGGTTTGGGGAAGGTGTTTGACTTCAATATCTGGTTGTATCTCTCACTATTCTACTCTGATATTATTGGTAAGAAATTAAAATTGTTCTGGTTTTTTTTCCTCCCTGTGATGAGTCTGTCTTTTGTCTGTGGTCATTAAGTGGTGAGGAAAGTCCTCATAGTCCTTATTTTGTCTAGCCCTCTTTTTTGAGGCATTGTGGTGCTCATTTGTATACTGGGCCTAAACCACGACAAAGACAAATCAGTAAAATTTAAGTCTTGCCCTGGTCCTCTCACAAGCCACAATTTAAACTGGATAAAGTACTTAGTATTAGATGTTACTGTTCAGAATTACTTGAGTGTTTTCTGTTTAATTTTTTAAAAAAGAGCTCAGGGGTGGGGGCAGAATTCATGGCCTCAGGGCAGTGGTGGCTCCAAGGGAACAAATTTAAGTGTTAAAGAGCCCAACATGAGGTCGCAGTGGCTGATCTCAGCCCATGTTGAGAGTGCCATTCATGTGCTCCTTTGTTTTGTGTCTCTAGTAGATTCAGGCTATATCCTAGCACCTTGGAGGGAATAGTGCAGCAAAGCAGATTAGATGAAAGGCCAATACATTACTGTTGGATATACTTTAACACAGAATCTGTCCACATCGTTTCATGTAGAGGGCTTCAACTGCTTGAATGTAAAGTGCAGCTTTGCCTGACATGCTTCTTTCTAACTTTCTTGCTTTTACTAAGTAGTTTCAAAGCTATAAAACAAGTAAGGACGAATCTCATCCTCCCTGTACATGCATCTTTTATCCTAGAAGGGTCCAGCACTCCAGACAAGGAGGGATGGGAGTCAACTTCCAAGTATTTATATGCATAGTGTCAGCAACATTCTCTTGTTCTTCCCTAGTATCTGTCATAGGTCCAATCACTGTCATCTCTTTGTAGGTATCCTGTTCCTATGACTTTATACCTGTCTTCTAAACTAATCTTTCTTAATTACAACATGTTTCAAAGCAGAACTGTTTCTTAAGACTTTCCTACATATATTGATTCTGCCTCCAGGACCGCAATTCACTCTAGATATATCAACTTAGAATAATTTGTCCTCCAGAAGATGAAAATAAACAAGACATTGAAATCAATATCAATTAGCATCCATTCATAAATGAATAACAAACCAAGAAGTCTTCTAATGTAAACAGAAATGGAGAATCTATTGAGGTTTTCAATGAAACTAGAAGGGTTAGGGAAAAATCTAATACCAATAGACTGAATTTTTTTTCTCTTTCCCCCACCACTCTTATCATTGCCTTTTTCTGTGACGTGTGATCGACATTTGTGTCCCTGGTTTTTTGCCTTACTTATATCCAGAAACTTACCAACTGGACTGCAGGAAGTCTGGTGGTCAACCAAGAACAATTCTGTTATACAATGTCACAATTACAAAAGCATAACTCGCAGAGCTGCAGCCTCTGTAGATTTTTTAGATTATATATTTTTCAGTGCTTGAAAGGAATTATATCTTTGCCCTTCAGAAAATACCCAGGACTTTGGATCTGCTTCTCACAGAGTTATCTTGACAGCAAAAATCCCTAGCATGTTTTGGGCCCATTATATAATAAAAATAATCACAAGTATGGTGCTCTCTTAGTATTTTTTTGCTGGATGACACCATAAGACCTTCAAGACAATAGAGTTCTTCTAATCCAGTATAAGGGAAAATTTAATTGGTTGTATGAAAAATGCCAGTAATGCTTTATCACCACTGAAATGATCTGGCAGAAATACCAGCCTTAAGAGCAAAGAAAACCTAGATACGAGGTTTTCTAGGACTAGGCAGAGTCAATGCAAAAGATCTCTCTTTGTTTCCTCTATAAGAAAAGAGTCAAAGTGGTAATGTTATTTGGGAACAGCAGCCTGATTTCACAGATCTTAAGTGCACTTCCTTATGAAATGCATTAATTATCAGCAAAAAGGAGAAATGTTTAGGATGTGAAGATGCAGGTATTCTTACAATGTCACAGCAGTAAATTAATGTCATCAAGAACACACTGTGATATAATCACATATAACTTACAACTTCGAACACTGCAAATTAACTGTGTGGCTTATGATAAAGTTTAAAAACCAAAGATGATTCTCCATGTTGTGGGTTAAATTTGAGAACCTATGAAAACAGTAAAGAGGAAGGTGTGAAAAATCAAAGCCATGTTTCACAGTAGTAGTATTACTGCACTATGTTTTTTAGAGAAAATGCAATCTTGCATTGTCTCTTAGTTAAAGAAAAAAATAGATTAGAACAGATGAAAGAATAACAACGACAAACATAAAAGGCTGTAGAATTCAGATAAAAAATTAATGAAATAGCAACAGAATAATTCATATCTGAACAAATCTAAACCAAGAAACAGAATAGATTAAAATTCTTTTAAAGTTAGTGTCAATATTTACAAAAGAAATAAACCATACAAAAATTGATGTCATTCAAGCAAACAATAACAACATGAAGGAAATAAACATTCATATCAAGGGCATCATCTGAAAATGTGGTCTTTCTAAAAGTCTTTTATTTTCTCAGTATTCAAAAGTACAAAGTTAGTTACAATAATACCTAATGAGTTTTTAGTTAGTAATTAAATTAAAACCTGAAGTAAACACTACAAAACCCCTAATTATTTTATTCTCCTTTGTATAGCTTAATATTCAACAGGAAAGCATAATAAAATGCATATAGAATTTTCCTGGGTGCTGAAGTTCACTCCATCAAGATTCAGTACAAGTACTTATATATATTAAAGTATAATAAAAGTAGAATTTTATTTCAGATTTTTTATATTACTTTTTTTCTAATTGATTTCATTTTCTACTTATGGCAAAAATGGTCCAAATCTTGCTTGCTTACTTTTCACTGAATCTCGTCAAGATGCTCTCATTGTTAATATTAATGATGAAAAAAATGTTAAATTATTTTCTAAAATGAAAACAGATCAGACATAATTTACTGTTTTGTGAATAGATTAATATTTTTTTTATAGGTTGATATGACTGTAGTACAGAATGTTGTCTACGTACACAGAATACAATTAAGGAGACAAAACACAAGAGACTACTTCCAGATTGGTGTATGGTGCTGTACACCAGCATCTACCCTTGTATAGTTCAGAAGGGCTTTAGTGATACTGCACTACACACCTGTAACACATAGGAACTGAATCCTGTATTAAAATTTTGAAATTATATGATTCAATTAATGATAACTCTTAGAAAAATCATATAAAGTGTAGTTTCCTATGTTAGAAAAAAAGAAGGAAAGAAGGAAAGAAAGGAAGGAAAGGAAGGAAAGAAAGGAAGGAAAGGGAGGAAAGGAAGGAAAGGAAGGAAGGAAAGGAAGGAAGGAAAGGAAGGAAGGAA
>NW_010189524.1:0-4464 GCF_000695765.1 Mesitornis unicolor | reverse complement strand
GAAAAAGGAGAAAGAAAGGAAGGAAGGAAGGAAGGAAGGAAGAAAGAAAGAAAGAAAGAAAGAAAGAAAGAAAGAAAGAAAGAAAGAAAGAAAGAATTTCTTGCACTCCAAGTTTCATTGCTACCTAACTGCAGCAGTAATATTCATTATCTATTTTAAGTTATAATAAACAAAAACAAGTTGGGAAAAAGCATTATTAAGAAACATAGATACTTTATGAAAAGACAAGTAAAAGGCCGTCTTTAGGGGGGTGCAGGGCATGCGCCCCTCTCTCTCTCTCTCTCTGGCACTGGCCCTGACCAGCGTGGCCTCAGGTACAGGTGGAGTGGACCTGGCCCTGGCTGGCTGGGCTTGGCCAACCCCAACCGCAATTTAAGCTTAAGCCCTGCTGCAGCTCATCCTGATTAAAAAAAAAAACAAACAACAAAAAACAGAGAGAGAGCCAGGATTTCCAGAAGCATCAGAAGAGACCTGCAGTGGAGAAAGGAGTGGGGTCTGAGGACACTTAGTGTTTGAAGAACACTAAGGTCAGTTTGAAGGAAAGAAAGGAGAGGGAGGAGGAAGAGGACGCAGAGCCCAGATTCCCCTCTTGCAACCCATGGCGAGAGCTGGGTTGACTGGTCGTGTGTGAGGGAACTGTGACCATAGGCAGACCCAGATTGGACTTTTGTGGACTTGAGCTGAAGCAGTTTTGTGTGTGAGGGAAACTGCAGCTGTGAGTAGAGAGAGGGAGGAGGAAGAGGACGCAGAGCCCAGATTCCCCTCTTGCAACCCATGGCGAGAGCTGGGTTGACTGGTCGTGTGTGAGGGAACTGTGACCATAGGCAGACCCAGATTGGACTTTTGTGGACTTGAGCTGAAGCAGTTTTGTGTGTGAGGGAAACTGCAGCTGTGAGTAGAGCCATATTGGACTTTTGAGGACATTTTCCCCTATGGAAAGGGAGCCACGTGGAAGCAGAGAGAGAGGCTGGGCAGTCTTTCCTGCTCATGAGAAGCACACGTGAAAACCGACTGCAATCCCTCACTCCCATCTCCCTGTGCCTCAAGACAAAGGGGGAGGGGGCAGGTGAAGAAACCGGGAGCAAAAGCTGAGGCTGGGGAAAAAGGGATGGGTGGGAGGAAGATGTTTTGACTTTAAGATCTAGTTGTATCTCCCATTGTTCTACTCTGATGTTGTTAACAAATTAAAATTAGTTGCTTTTTTTTTTCAGTCCTTATGATGAGTCTGTCTTTTGCCTGTGACCTGTTCAAGTGGTGAGAAGCCCTCCCAGTCCTTACTGACTATTTGGCTAGCCCTTTTGGGGGCATTGTGGTGCTCAGTTATGCACTGGGCCTAAACCATGTCATTTATGAAAATGCTAAATATTTGATAATGATAAATATGATTGATATTTTATGAAGGAATGTGCCTACTTCAATCAGTCCAATTTCTTGTGTAGTCTGTGTGGTAGCTGGTAATGATTTTAGGATGGCAAATTAATTCTAAAAATCAGGATGATTTAATGTCATATCACATTAGTATCATTTCTGGGACTCTGGAAAGGGGCAAAGACATGGTCAGTTATAGTATTTATTGCACTTCCACCCACCAGGGTTATCATTTCATTGGATTTTTTTCCTAGCTGGGGATGTTGCATTACTGTACATAGGGAAATATATGAAAGAGCAAAAGTATACTGTTAAAGGACCAGAGAGAGCTGAGGAGGGAATTTTTACAAGGGACAGTTGTGATAGAATGAGGAGGAATTATTTTAAACTGGAAGAGGGTAGATTTAGACTAGAAGAAATTCTTTACTGTGATGGTGGTGAGATCCTGGAACAGGTTACCCTGGGAAGTTGTGGATGTCCCCTCCCTGGAAGTGGGCCCCTTGAGGCATGATCTAAGCCCAACCACCCTGCTCAATCAGGGTGAACAGGAGCAGGTTGCCCAGGACTGTGTTTATTCATGTTTTTTAATAACTTCAAGGACGGAGAATCTAAAACTTCTCTGGGCAACTTGTGCCAGTGTTTGACCGCACTCACAGTAAAAAAAGTGGCGTTTTTGTGTTCAGATGGAATTTTCTGGTGTTTTGATTTGTGTTTATTTCCTCTTGTTTTGACAAGGAAAAGAGTCTGGCCCCATCTTCTTTGCACTGTCCCTTCATGTGTTAATAAGATCCCCTGCCATCCCGTCTTTTCTCCAGACTGAGCAGTCCCAGTTCTCTCAGCTTTTTCTCATAAGACATGTCCCTATCCATTAATCAACTTCATGGCTCTTTGCTGGAATTGCTTTCTTGCCCTGGGGAGCCCAGACATAGATGCAGCACTCTAGAGGTGCTGTGCTTCCTCTGCTGAGTAGAGAGGGAGGATCACCTCCCTCAGGTGGCTGATGATGCTCTTCCTAATGCAGCACAGCATGGTGCTGTACGCCTTTACCATGAGAACACTTTGCTGGCTCATAGTCAACCTTCTGCCCACCATGACTCCCAGGGCTTTCTTTGCAATCTGCAATGAATTAGTCAGCCCCCAGCACATGCTGGAGCCTAGGACTGTTCCTCCCTAGGGGCAAGACTTGGCACTTCCCTTTGGACTTCATGAGCTTCCTCTCAGCTCATTTCTCCATCCTTTCATGGTCCCCTGAATCATAGCACAAACATCTTGTCTACCAGCCACTCCTCCCAGTTTTGTATTGTCTGTCTCCCAAAAAGTCTGGCTGTCATGGACCAAAATTATGCCAGGGAATAAGGTAACAGTGAAGCAACATGCATGATCAGACGCTTATAGCTTTGCTCTCTGACCATCCCTGCCTAACGTATCAGTATGAGTGTCTACTAAGCCAGAAAAGTACTGAGAAACCAATAGTCACAATATATAGCCTATATTCAATTCTACTATGCTATAGTAAGAATTTCTTAAAGCTGAATTACGTATACCTGGAGAATAAACATTTTTCTTGTACTAATCAAGAGAACATTGAAGTTATACCCACTCTCAGATCCCCAATCTCCAATTCTATTTTCTATTGTTTGTTACCAAAACATTAGAGTACTGTTTAACCTGTGTTCAAGTCAGTCTCCACCAAGACTGACACCAGGAATTCCAATCAAATCCCAATGACTTTAGTAAAGCTAATGGGGAAATAGCACTTATTTGTCACAGGAGACCGGCTAATGAAAATGTAGAACAAATGCTTACAAATGCAAACGTGACAATGAAAGATTGATCAGAAGCAAATGCAAAATCAACTTAGAGATAAAGGTGACAGAATTATACAAATTATTTCTTTTCAGTATATATTTATGAGCTTATGTAACTGGTGTACTAATTTGCTTGTTCAACTTCCATATAGATGTTTTTCCAAATTAATAGGATACTTTTATGTAAAATTATCTAAATTATGCCTAGAATTATTTGCATCAGCAAAAGGGCTATCTTATAATGGTCAGTCTAAAACACATTCTACGAATTTGATATCAAAACCAATATCTAGTACTGCAATATTTTGGCTTGATAAAAGTCTGTGATGCATACAAAGCCTCAAGGAACTTGCAAAATTTGATTTCTTCTGACTGCTGAGTACTTTTTTACTTCTGTATGCATAATGAAGAAAAATACAAAATTTAAACACCTCTCCCCAGTTAAATGATAGACACAAAATTAAACACTAAAAGGAAAGCCTTTATTTGGCTGAGATTAATAATAGATGATAAGAATTCCAGTCAGTCAGGAAATTAGCTAATGTGACATTATAAGTGCATTAAGTTGGATATTGCCACTTGTGTAAGTTCAAAAGCCAGGAAGACACTGATTTATTTTTCCCTGTTAAGAAATAGTCACATCTTGTAGTCTAGCTGATTTTCCATTGTACAGACAAATAGGAAAAAATATCTAATATGACAGATTGAGGGAAGAAGGAAGATTACACTGAAGTGCAAGACTGGAGAGCACAGGAGGAATAACTAGCCCAAGCCTTTAAAACAAGTGATATGAAACAGTCTGCAAAGGATAGTCAAGGAAGTAATCCTGATTCTGATTCATAAAACATGTATCAGTTTTATGCTACAATTGCTTGATTAATTTCAATTTATTTATAATAAAGGGAGAAAGATCAGAATCAGAGCAAAGTAATAAAAACACAGATCTTCTGTTGTCCTATACTTTGCCCAGACACTGATAGTGTACACATGCCATGAAGCTGTGCCAGTCTGATGTGTTAAAACCAGTTACTTATGCTGCACAGATGTGGAAATCTGATGATATTTTGAGCAAGATTCTGATACAGTAAAACCCTTGTATTGTGAATATTGAACTAATGATTCTAAGCACTCACATATACAAAATGTTGGAGAACCAAAGCATTATGATACAATCAATGCTTTAGGAAAGTATGTTAAAATGTGAAGATGTTTGTAATAGTTGAATGGCTGAAATTTCAGCAGCACAATATGACATGAATCCTGCATTGGGTTTTCTGTGAGGGGGTTT
>NW_010189523.1:0-3950 GCF_000695765.1 Mesitornis unicolor | reverse complement strand
CTCCTGAGATTCTGTGATTCTGTGATTCTCCCTGAGGGCTGACAACAGGCCTCTGCTGCTTGACTGTAACTTTCTCACTACTTTTCTGTCCTCTAGACACTCCTCTAGACACTGCTTTCCAGTTAACCTCCCATTGTCAAATCTGACAGCCACGTGTTCTCAGCTATCCCACTCTGTGAGGATACATATGGGGGGAAAGGCTTCCTAATAAGCAGTGCTCAAGCTAGGATCTTTGGCTACATACTAGTGAAGACTAGGTTTAGTGTATCTGCGAAGACAGATGTTTTAATGCAATCTGAGACCTGCTAGCTCAGGTTGTGATTCCACAAACACTTCAAGCAAATGGAGGAGGCCTCTATCACATCCCAGTTCTAGTTCTTTGTTCTCTTCTTACCCCTTTTATGCTGGCAAGGCAGTTCATGTTCTTAGGGAGAAAATAAAGCCAAACAACTAACATATTTAAAACAAACAAACAAACAAAACACAGGTTTCGTTTTCTTGTGGCTTCACAAATGCAAAAAAAAAAAAAAACTAGCAAAAGAAAGGCATCACCAAGGGCCTTCCTTTCCCAAGCTAGCCAGCTTAAGGAGTCCTTGAGAAAGTACCTCTGAATAGCAATTGCATACTTAAAGTTGCTCTGTTGTTGTGAAAGCAGGCAAGTACTCTTGCAGGCATGGGACAGCAAGTCTGACTGTTTCATTGAGACAGTTCCGGCTTCTGTAAAGAGAATGTAATTATTTACATTTGGGGTAAGTGAACTTTTAAGCTAAGTGGATTTAGCAGATAAGTCCACTGTTATGATTTTAATCCTAGAAGCACCTACCTGAGACCCTTCCCTCCTAGGGAAAAATAATCATTCAGTAAGAATAACAGAGTTTGGTCCCATGTTCCAGAGCATATGTAAATGCAGCAAATTAGTGTACTTCATTTTGGTTTTGTTTTTTCTTTTTCCTTTCAAAGTTTCCTTTTATATTTATAAGTGCTTTACAGAGAAGAGGTGGGAAGTCAGATGTGAGAATAAGCTAGGTGCAGAGTCTGGTTTGTATGTAGAAATATCATATTTGATCCTGTTGGAGAGTCCTAGAGTACAGGAGTTACTCTCCTTCGTGGCTCCACAGGTAAAGACTTTGCTGACTGAATGTTGCCCGACCCTTTTGTTTTCACAGCTAATGGTGTTTTCTTTTGAACACAAAAGACTGCAGAATTCCCAGAGGCCTCTCTGTTCAAGTTTTGTGTCTCCTGTTTGAAAAAGCTGGGGGAAATGACCTTGTAACATATAGAAATATGAAATATCTGGCATCAGATGAGTGAGGAATGAGGTAGCATGTCTCCTTACCCAAGGTTTATGTCACTGGCTCAGGAGTGACTCAGCCTTTCATCTTTCCGAAGTAAATAGAGTTCTCTGCAGTTTACCATGGGTGGTGGTTTCAGTCATGACCTAAGAAGTTTGTGTTTTCTTTGCTCTATGAATTTCTCTTTGCTCTTTTCAGAAGAGTAACTGCTTATTGTGCTTTTTCACTGAATCTTCTTTCCTGATTTTGTTACATATCACATAACTAAGAGACAGCCTAGGTATATGATTAAATCCGTGCTATTTTGTGGTGAAATGTGCAGGTATGTTCCAGATGCATGCTGTTCATTTGGATCTTTTCAGAAAACAGCAAAACCAAGTAGGCAGAGCATATCACAAAGGCACAAGAAATGCACACAGCCACAGTATTTCTACTTCTTCCCCTGGGCTTTTAAACTAGCTTGTATGAATTCCTTAATCTCTCTATGCTAATCATAGCATTGTGTAAGTAACATTTTCTGTAACATTTTGAGATATCAGGATAAAAACACATCACAAGTGTAAAGTATTGTTATAATTTTCATTACTGTTGAGAAACTAGAAGACTTAGGACTCAGGAAAATATTTCTCTGCTGAAACAGTGTTTTCAAACTTCATTTGACTGTTATGTGGATTTATACATGAGACATTGGAAACTCCTTCTAAGACTTTATTTCAGTCTAAGATAACCTGAACACATACACGCAACAAATTTTCCTTGCACTGTCCAAAAGCAAGTGTTATTTTACAAATAAAATGAGTGGTAGCAGGAATAAATCTATGGTTAGCATTGGGTAGAATACACAGGTAGGAACTAGTTAAGAAATAGTTGCCTGGTAAGGTGTGTTGTCCAAGCACAACAGGCTTACAGTAACTAGGTTTAACAGAAAGTGTGGGCTGATGTCACACCCTCTATGATAGTCTGTGGATACATAACTCTAAGGTACTTACTGCAGTACAGTGATGTTCACATGTTCTTTTTAATCTATGTATGATGAGAGCTCAAACCTTATATAAGTCTAGTATTCTTGGCACTTTCAAAACATGAAAGGTATAAACCATTGCATATCCACATAAAGAAAAAGATCCAGCACATGTCACTGTGTTGGTCTATGCCTGGTGAAGAAAAACACCTCGAAGTGCCTAATGAATTAGTCCATAGATCTTTGAGTGGCATGCATAAAGGACTTTGTTTTTATCCAGAGAATACACAGTGGCACAATATGAAACAAAGCTTGAGCAAACAAAGCGGAACATAATGACCAGGTCTTCTCCAATCTAAGTTCATGTTGCTCCCTCAAGTGTTATCAACCTTCACTCGCTAAGGCTTTTTCCTGTTATTTAAGGTACAAGTGCAGTAACAGTCAGCATGCCCTGTTCTTTGGAAGCTGTCTTGCTAAACACTGATATAGCTCCAAAGACAGCAAATGTCCAATAGCTGCTTATTGGACAAGGTAAAGTTGCTGATGCTTCTTGGTTATTGTTGCTGTAAGTCCTTATCACGTTATTTTGATATAATGATGTCTATTGCTTCGGTGCACCCTATTCAGTTGTGTCTTCGAATAGTGAATATATAGCAAATAGGAGGTAAACAGGAAAAATCTTTTCCTTTCTGACCATTAGGTGGAGCTCAAAAATCCTATAAATCGAAAAGTTTATTTCATTTCATTCCATCAAGTTATCCCTGCTTCTATTTGGTTTTGATGTGCTTTCAGTTTTCCCTCATGCAATGTGGCCTTTTTATAAAAGCTGCTTTCTGTGTTACCTAAAAAGCTGAAAACGTTCTCAAAAGTTCAGAAATAAAATCATAGGAGTGAAGGCTTCACTAATTATGGATGTTGTCAAACTGCATTTTCTACAGAACATGAAATGTATATCATATTGTTTTAATTCTTCATGGTAATCCTTACAGCCATCATGTTTTCTTAAAGGAGCATAACACCAGGGCAGAGAGGATTTAAGCATGTTTGCACAGTAGTGAAATCCCCTAAATCAATGTGTTAACCTATATTATTTAAGTTAAATGGATGTTTAAGCACTTTACTGGGTCTTAAGTTCTCCTTATATGTCTGGATTGCTGCTCTAAAATATCTCTTGAGATCTCTCTATCCCTTGTACCTTAATACTTGTCTACCTACCTACCTACCTTTCTGATGTAGAATTTCTAATTGTGGAACCAAGCTAAAATTGATGGTCTGGGAGATCTTGACACATGAATGAATGAATTTAAATTAATTTGTGTTGTGTTCCATTGATGTTGCATTGACTTTGTGTAGGCAGAGTGTTACTGCCCACAGATCTAGTTACAATAGCAGTCTGTAATTTGAGATGCAGATGTCCTAGTTTTATTTGTAATTCACAAAATATACAAATGTACTGAAGGAGGGACGACAGGGGACCATTTGTTGTTTGTAGGGTTTATTCTTCCATCTGCTGGTGCAAGGAAGCACAATGGATTCTAAATGTGTCAGCTATAGTGTGATTTTTGGGGAAAAAGGGAAAATATTTCAAATAATAGCTACTACTTCCAAAACTCAGTAAATATGTGTCATGGTTTATAGAGTTGCTCTATCACATGAGGAGGAGGGTTGGAAAAAGGAAAGGAGATTAATGGGTTGAA
>NW_010189522.1:521-4203 GCF_000695765.1 Mesitornis unicolor | reverse complement strand
ACCCCCCCACCCACCCCAAAACATGCGCAGAGTCCCTGTGCAAGTACCCGTCCTGACGCCAGCTCTGGCGTGGGCTGCACCGCTGCCAGGGTGCTCCAGGCATGCGTGACCCTACAATAAACAAGCCTGTGTGTGCAGCTGAGCCCATGCTACCAGGCACAGCTGCTGGGACCGTGCTCGCGGGGGCGGGGAGCCACAGCCAAAGCCCCCAAATGCAGCAGCAAGATGGGAGTGAGGCAGCCAAGTCCCATGGGGCTGTGTGGGTCCCCACATGCAGCTGCGGGCACAGCACGGCTCCTCCAGCGCGATACCCATCGAGCATCACCTTGGCATCGAGCTTATTGACAGGAGACACCCCTGGGCACCCTCTTCCCCACTCCTTGCCTCCCAGAGCCTGGCAGGATCTGGCCCCAGGCTCAAGACAAGCCCCAGCACTGAGGTGGGCAGGCAGGTCCTCCCCGTGGAGAGCCTCTGGGGCCCGAAACTCGATCCACAGCAGCGCTTTCCTGGTGTCTTCAGAGCAAGGATCGGCTGATGCCTGTGGGGCAAGAGAGCATATGAGGCCGTAACTTGTCAGCAGGCACTGGCACTGGGATGGGCACCCTGTGGCATGGCCCTCCATCCTGCCACAGTGGCCACGGGGACAGCATAGCGGACAGCAGGGTCTTGCCTCCATCCCTGGCTTGGATGCGCGCCGCGGGGTAAGAGGTGGAGGAACGGTCCCAAAGGGGGACACTCTGGTGGCCCCACAGTAGCTCCTGGCACAGCTATCCCTGTCCCCCTTCTGCATGGGGCAACTAGGGGAACCAGTAGGCATGGGGGCAGTCCCACGGCCACTCCCCATCACCACCTCAAAAAAGCATCACTGCCTTCAGGAAGCAGCTGTGCACCAGGGCCAGCTCCCCGGCTCCCCAGCTCACCCCTAAACGGGTGCCACGCTGGGTGCCAGCTCTGCGCCCACCCATCACCAGCAAGGACTCATCAGGCAGCAGGTGAGCAAAGCCAGGGCATAGCAGTCCCAGCGCAGCCTCAGAGTGAGCCCCAACCCAGAGCAAGTGGTTTCAAGGATGCCACAGATGCCAGACGCTCAGTGGCCAGGGTCACCGTGGGTGGAGGGGACAGTGGGCTCTGCCGGCCATGGCCTGTGGGTCAGCTGTGCTGTGCACATGGCTGGTTGTGGATGGCACATCCAGGGTGTGCGAGTGAGGTCTGTCCCCTCTGTGTCTCCCTGGGAATGGCACTGGAGGGGCTCAGGTGAGGTCAAAAAAGGGTTTTTTATCTTGGGGTGCATTGCACCAAACAGCCCAAAGTCCAGGGACCTGCAAAACCTGCATCCCACACGCTGCCTGGATGGGGATGTCTCCGTGGCAGGTGCCCCAACCTTCCTCATGGACTGCAGGGATCAGGACCCCAGGGATCCCCCGTGATCCTTGTGTCCCCCAGGACAAGCAGCACCCAGGTGCTGCTGCCCCCACCCGGGCACCCAGCGGTGGTGGCCAGATCCCAGCTCCAGCCTCTTCAGTTCCCCAGGGCCAGTTTGACAGGGGAGGTGACGAAGTGCAGGAGGGGCCAGGCGCGCAGTGGCGGGGGACGGCGCCTACCTGAAGTGGAGAGAAATGGAGGGTGCAAGTGAAGAAAGATGGAGCGTCGCGGGCTAAGAGTTAAGAGCATCGATACCTGCGGGAGTGAGCACAAGGGCCTGGAGGACGTCGGAGAGGGAGACGATGCCCCGCGGGTACTGGTTCTCATCCACCAGAACCAGGCGATGGACCTGTGGGCGCAGGCAGAGCATCTCAGGCAGGTTGGGCAGCGGGCAGGGGGAGGTGGCGCTGGCACGTGGTGTCACAGCCGCTCACCTGCTCCTTGGCAAAGCGGTCAATGATGTCCTCCATGGTTTCGTGGGGGTAGCAGGTGAGGACCCCCTCCAGGCAGACAGTGCGCTGCCGCAGCGCCTCCCGCACGCTGATGTCCAGGTTGTTGTAGGTCTTCTGGGCTGCCAGGTGCTGCAGGAGAGGTGGCCCCGCTCAGCACCTCAATGTGTCCTCGCATCCCACTGTACTGGCACTGAGGGGGACACCAAGCCCTGGGGATGCACAGGGCAGATCTGCACCAGGACATGCATTGGTGCACATGGGACGGGTTTGCACGGACACACGTGAGCACCCCACCAGTGCTGTGTGAGAGGCTGCGCTCCTGCCCAGGCATGCAAACACACAGGTACTCACAATGACGTCGAACCGGGAGTAGAGGCCAACCACTTGCCCTGCAAGGAGAGACAGCACAGGCGCTGGGTAGGGGGCCCTGGACACCTCCCACCATTCCCCCTCTGCACCCCAAAGTAGGGGGTTGCACGGGCATGAGGCCAAAGCTGTCGGCAGAGGTGGGGTCCCCTCCCCACGTACCAGCATCGTTGATGACGGGCAGAGCAGAGACGCGGCGGTCCACAAAGATCTCCAGGGCAGTGTAGATGGGGGCAGACTCAGGCACAACGGCTACATCGCGGAATGTGCCAATGCACAGCTCCTGCACCGTTTTCTTCAGGAAGCGAGGCTTGGGGATGGTGGAGCCCTGCGGTGGCGCAGGGCAGGGCTGGGCTGGCACCTACATGTGCCCCAACACCCTTGCTTGTGCCCCTACACCCCCGCTCTGTGTGTGTACACGGAGCCCCGCTACTCACGAAGATGTGGAGGAACTTGAGGATGCGCTTGTGTGTCAGGATGTGCAGGACGTTGCCCGAGATGGGCTCAATGACAGGCAGGCGGTGGATCTTGTGCTTGATCAGGGAGTAGACGGCATCAAAGAGGCTGCGGGTGACAGGTACACCACAGAAGGGACAGGGCTGCATCCCAGGCACATCCCCCATGGGACATGCTCTCCTCCAGCAGGCAGGCACTCACCTATTACTTGGGGAGATGTAGACCAGTGGCTTGAAGGAGCCCTGCAGGTATACCTCTGCCAAAGGAGAGAGGTGGGAGAGGGGGTCCTCCAGAAACCCCACGCAGCCCTACACCCCAAAGCCCACCTCTAAGCCTAGCACATCCCCAGCCCAGCCACCCTGCCTGCTTTTTACCTCTCCAGGTCTCAATCTTGTGCTCCTCCACCTCGTAGATTTGAACCTGAGGGCAGGGAGATGCCTTGGCCATGGTGGCCTCACAGGGGACTGAGGGGACTCTGGGCCACCGTCCCCTTCCCATGGCATCCCACCCCATTGTCCTAAGCACAGTGATCACACCTTGGGTGCCCAGCAGAGGGGCACTAAGCGGATGCTGGGCTGGCCCAGAGCATCCCCTGGTCACGGTCTAGTGATGAAAAGGGAAGCAGGAGAGGGAAGAGGGGACCAGGAGAGGTAGGGACAGCCCCTTCCTGCCCTATGCTCAGCCCAACCCCCATGCCCACACCACCACACTCACCAGGGGCGAGCGGTAGTAGCGGTGGAGGATGTTGATGAAGTCAGTGATGGTGAGCATCCCTGCGGAGACACCTGGGGCTGGCAGCACTGCCCGCACCCCTCACTGCCAGGCAGGGAAAGGGGCCAGGCGGTGCTGCTGGCACTCACCCACAAAGCTCTGCGTCTTGCTGTCCCAGAGCGGGGCGGCACGCACCCCATTGGCCACCAGTGCCAAGAAGGCTTTCTTGATCTGCTGGCAGTATGGAGCGGAAGTCAGAGGGTCCCCAAGCCTGC
>NW_010189522.1:0-490 GCF_000695765.1 Mesitornis unicolor | reverse complement strand
TGCTGATCCCCCATTCTGTCACCTCCAGGGAGATGTCGAAGACAACGAGCTTGCAGCTGGTGGGGACGGCATCATAGCAGCAGTGGCTCCTCATGAAGTGCATGTAGATCTCGGCGTCAGGACTCTGAAACTCGTTCTTTGGGCCCAGCCCCAGCACCTCGTTGCCCAGTGTGAAGGTGACAGGTCTTTGGCTCCTCCGCCTGTCCTCTTTCTCCTCCTCTTCATCATCCTCCCCCTCCTCCCTGGGACACAGGGCCCCTGAGGACCCTGCAAGCAAACCCACCCCGGCCCTGGCTGGTGAGCTGAGCCACCAGGTCTCAATGCCCTTCTGCCTGGGGGCGGGGAGCAGGGCAATGCTGCAGGAGGGGGTGCTCCCCACAGACCCCCTCCATTCCCCACTCCACAGGTGCAGCACACAGCACTGCGGCTCTTTAGCCTGGGGGCACCAGGAACCGCTGGGAAGGAGCTGAGGAGTGGTACAACAAGGGGT
>NW_010189521.1:0-2105 GCF_000695765.1 Mesitornis unicolor | reverse complement strand
TTCCTTCATTTTCTGAGGGAAAAAACCCCAATTTTAGGGCAAAATGACGCAATTTTCGGTTAAATAACGAAAAACCAGGAGGCAAAAAGCAGCAATTTCCAAAACCACGCATTTTTATCTCAAAAAATAACACGTCTTTTACGGCAAAACCACGCGTTTTCGGGCAAAAACCATGCATTTTGTGACAAAAAATAGAGATTTTTAAGGCAAACCTACACATTTTTAAGGTAAAATTCCACAATTTAAGGCACAAAATAAATTTTTGAGGCAAATAAAAGACATTTTAAGGCAAATAAAACACATTTTCAGGCATAAAACCCCACATTTAAGGTAAAAAACCACATTTTTAAGGGAAAAACCAGATATTTTAAGGCAAACTCACACATTTTAAGGCATAAAACTCCACATTTTAAGGGAAAACCACACATTTTAAGGCAAAATTCCACAATTTAAGGCACAAAATATATTTTTAAGGCAAATAAAAGACATTTTCAGGCAAATAAAACACCTTTTCAGGCATAAAACCCCACATTTAAGGGAAAACCACATTTTTAAGGGAAAAACCAGATATTTTAAGACGAACTCACACATTTTAAGGCATAAAACTCCACATTTTAAGGCAAAACCACACATTTTAAGGCAAAATTCCACAATTTAAGGCACAAAATACATTTTTAAGGCAAAAAAAAGACATTTTCAGGCAAATAAAACACCTTTTCAGGCACAAAACCCCACATTTAAGGTAAAAAATAGCACGTTTTAAGGGAAAAACCACACATTTTAATGCAAAATTCCACTATTTAAGGCACAAAATACATTTTTAAGGCAAATAAAACACATTTTAAGGCAAATAAAACACATTTTCAGGCATAAAAACCCCACATTTAAGGCAAAAAACACATTTTTAAGGGAAAAATTCCACAATTTAAGGCAAAAACCACATTTTTAAGGCATAAAACTCGACATTTTAAAGGAAAACCCACACATTTTAAGGCAAAATTCCACAATTTAAGGCACAAAATACGTTTTTAAGGCAAATAAAAGACATTTTCAGGCATAAAACCCCACATTTAAGGCAAACTCACACATTTTAAGGCATAAAACGCCACATTTTAAGGCAAAATTCCACTATTTAAGGCACAAAATACATTTTTGAGGCAAATAAAACACCTTTTCAGGCAAATAAAACACATTTTAAGGCATAAAACCCCCACATTTAAGGCAAAAACCATATTTTTAAGGCAAAAATTCCATATTTTAATGGAAACTCACACATTTTAAGGCATAAAACGCCCCATTTTACAGCAACCCCCCACATTTTTAGGGGGAAAACCCCCACGTTTTCTTCCTTTATCCCCATTTTAATGCCCAAAATTCCCCTTTTTCCCCCCCGAACCCGGCGGCTTTTTACCCAAACCCGTGAAATTTAGCACCAAACCTTCACCGTTGCCGCAAAAACCTGCAGTTTTTGGGGGAGAAATCCTCTGAAAATCCCAAATTTTCACCTTTTTTGTCCTCAAATTCTTGGTTTTTTTGGTGTCCAAAAGGTCTTCATTTTCGTGCTCCAAAATTCCTCAGTTTTCCACTCAAAATCTTCATTTTTAGGGTCCAAAATCTTCCCTTTTCTGCTCCAAAACTCTTCGCTTTTCTGCTCCAAAAATCTTCATTTTTAATGCCCCAAAACCCGCGATTTTGGGGCAAAAAATCGCCTTTTTTCTCCCCCCCCAAACCGGTTTCTACCCAAAAACTCCACAAAAACCTTAAATCCGAGGTCAAAAGTCCCCATTTTTCTCTCCCAAACCCACCAGTTTTCACTTTTGCTGACCCCAAAAATCGCCCTTTTTCGCCCCAAAAACCTTCAGGCGAATGAGCCACGGGCGCCCCCTTGTGGCCACTCGCCCCACCCCGTTTCCCGCCTCCTGATTGGTCGAGACTTCAAAAGAGGCGGGAATAGCCGCGATTTTGGCAAATCTGCCCCAAAATTGGGGGTTTTTTTGGCGGTTTTTATTGATTTTCGAGGGGTTTTAATGGATCTTTGAGATTTTTAAATGGATTTGGGGTTTATTTTATGAAAGATTTTGCGGGTTTTTAAGGGATTTTGGGGC
>NW_010189520.1:6501-7961 GCF_000695765.1 Mesitornis unicolor | reverse complement strand
AGGCCCCACCAAACACCGGTGACACCAGGCTGCGGTTTCACTCCACGCACTCCCACGCACCCGCACGCCCGGACCTCCACTCTTCATCTTCCTCTGCCCGCCCTCCGCTGCTCCCCTCACCCTTCGCCCCCAACGCTGGCCAGGCCAGCAGCCCCTGGAGCTGCCGGCATGGGGGGCCGCACCGCCCTCCTCTGCCCTCGCAGCTGTGCCAACCTCCACCCAGGACAATCGGTATTCCTGGTGAGATCGCCCCTTTCTGACATCCACGGTGAAGCCTGTTTGTCCTGACGAGCCTGTGACATCAGTGCCTTTCTTCATGACGTTATGACTCCATGTACAGCCAGACCAGGATGTCACAAGCAGAGACACCGAACGAAAGTGAAAAGAGCAACGCAGCAACAAGATCTGGGATTTTTAGGAAAAATCTCATCTGTGACACTAAATGCTTCCTCCCTCTAAAACCAGCAAATACCCCTCTCTCTTCTTGATTTCTTAATTACATTTTTTTACCGTGGCAAGACAAAAAACCCCACTGCCAGTCCTAAAAGGGCTTGTTGTGGGGAAGAGCTAGTAGAAACCTTCGTGGCAGGGTCAGGCAGGCGGCCTGCGGTGCATTGTGGTGGTTTTTTTTTTAAAGACAACTTCAAAAGCAATCTCAGGAAACAAAGCACCATCCCAGCGCCTCACTGGAGCCCTCAGCCACCCCACTGGGATGGGATCTCCAGCTCGGTGCCACCACCTGTGACTGGTGGTCCTGCTGAGCTGTCGGCTGCCTTGGCCGAGCAAGCCCCCTCCTCCTGGAGCCACGCATCTGCTCAAGCCGCATCTCTATACGTACATATACGTGTGTGTATCTATGTCTCTATGCCAAGGAGCACTGGCTGCCCGGCATTAACCCGTGGGAGGGGAGTGGAGACAGAGACCCATGCAGCTTCCTCGAGGTGGCAAAAGGACATCGAAGGTGGTGGTGAAGCGATGCTGAAGAGGAGGCCAGAGGGAAGAGGCTGAAGTAAGGGAAGGACCTGAGAGCAGCTGCAAAGGGACAGGATGGGGCAGGCCCGAGCAGCAGGGCCGGGCAAGAGGGTTGCTGCGGTGGAGCTGTAATGGGGACACTGCCTGACCCCACTAAAAATTGAATCCTTGTCCATGAGTGGCCAAATTCCATCACGGGCAACACTGTTTTTTAACGCAAATCCCTTCCCTCCCCATGATGGACTCATTCTGCCATTCGAAGGACACAGCCCAGACTTTCACCAGCTCCAGCACCAGCTGAGATGCCTCCGTGTCTCCTCTGCCAGGCCTTGCCATGCCCACCAGCCCACTTGCAAACTGTGCCCCCGCAGGAGAAACCTCTCATCGAAACCCTCCTCTGCTTCCTGCTCATCCATCCTGAGCCGGCAGCCCTTGGCCATGCTCCCGGGGCTCGGCGCAGTCGTGGCTGCGGGGGCCCCGGCACCCCG
>NW_010189520.1:5771-6446 GCF_000695765.1 Mesitornis unicolor | reverse complement strand
CTTCCTCCTGTGCCAGTCTGAGACCTCTTTCACCATGCTGTGCCCAGCCAGCACGGCACACGAAGCAGAACTGTTATCACACTTTATATCAAGAGTATGTTTATAAAGGAATAATAAATTATTAATGATGTTTCCATGAAGAGGTTACTTCAGAGTCCCAGCATCCCACAGGTCAACGGAGCGTGTGTGGACTCCCACGACCCCCCCTCTGTTGTTTGCACCCTTGCTTGTGCATTAATACCCAATAACCACCGATGCACCCCTGCAAAGCGGCTGGCACTCCACCAGTGTGACCAACCCTTCTGATGCTGCGGCAAGGGCGGCCTCAACCTGTGACGCTTTGCTCCTGCCCAGCAGCGAGCACAGACCTGGCCTGATACCAAATCTCCTGCCCAGTGTTGCCACAGCAGGAAAACTCCTTCACACAGAGGTGACAAGTCTCCTCAAATCTTAAAACAAACGAAAGGTGCTTAAAAACTGAGAATTTTTTCTGTGTGTACACATGTGTGCATGTGTAGGTATTTCCCAACACGGCGTGGGTGTGTGATAGGTTATTTTGGGGTGTGGATTTTAGTTTTTTAGGGGTTTGTTGGACTGGGGTTTTTTTTTTTGCACCCAATATTTTCAATTTGTGACTAGCTGTGCGATGCTCCCAATGGGAAGGTGAAGCAAACA
>NW_010189520.1:5311-5747 GCF_000695765.1 Mesitornis unicolor | reverse complement strand
CTGAAGCCGCTTGGATGAAGCTTTGTTTTCTTTACTTGCATGGGGAGAAACTACAGCATGGACTCAAGGACAAACAGATGTGCTGAGGTCTTTAAAAATGTGGGGTTTTTTGGGCTTCTCTGTTCAGATGTGGGGTTTGTTTCTGTTGGTGAGGCCATCGGTTGCATAGTCCTGGAGGACATGTTGGCGAGAGGCTGCAGTGTGTGGGAAGCTGATGCTGCAGCGTAACATCCGCATGGAAAAGGAGCCGTGGCCACTTGTGGTGAAGCCATCCCTGAGCAGCAGCCTCTCTGTATTTGCCCGTGGCCCAGAAGTTCACCATACAGCTGCCCCAGTGTGGCTGGTCCCTCCTTGGGCTGGTTTGACTGAGAATAACTGGCTATGGCTTGTAAGCAATGAGGCCCCAAGGATGTGGGAAGGGAAGTGGAGCTGCTGT
>NW_010189520.1:0-5267 GCF_000695765.1 Mesitornis unicolor | reverse complement strand
GGATGTTGGAGAAATGCCCATGCAGGTGACAGGTAGATTGGTGGGAGGAAATGTTTGTATTTCTTGAAATGAAAGCATAAAAGAAAAAACTCTGAAAAATTCCTTGGTGGAAAGACCTAGGCAAATCTCTGTTCAGTTGATGCCAGCTTTCTCTGGGCAGCCTGGCAGAGCCACAGCCACGGCTACCAGGGCCTGGTTGGGCGAGCGGGGGCTCGCGTGGCGCCGGCAGCAGCCTCCCAGCCCCGTGCTGCTACCACAGTGAGGAGCAGGCACAGACAGGCACTGTGGGGCATGGGGACACCGTGGGCAGCTGAGGGGCATGGTGACGCTGAGGGCAGCCAGGGGCAGCCTTTCCACCACTCCATGAATCTCCTCTGAGCAAGGCACGAGAGATTCGCATCTTGGTTGCCTTTGGGTATGGGGCAGGGGAGCCTGGCTGGACTTTGGCGGGGTGGATGTACCCCCCGATGCAAGTGGCAAGGCTCCCCTTCCCATGGGAATGGGATGGGCAGAGGCCACCTCTTGAGATGACAGCCCCATCGTGTCAGGACATATCTGAACCCACACACCCCTGTGTGACCTGGGCCCCAGGGCAGCTCCCCATGTGGGTCTGCTCTCCGCAGAAGGCAGGCTAGTGGCCACGGCACGGCCACGGCACGTGGGACACCTCACTGGCAGCCACAGTGAAGCCCTCGTACCCAATTTTGGGTCTTGCCTGCCCTGCAATGCTGGGGGGATCTGCCCAGGGAGTGGGCACAGGTCCTTGTCACCCGACACTCGGAAACTTGCACCCACAAATGGACTTGCAAAGAAAAACCTCTGCTGTTAAAGCTTGGTCTGGAAGGAAAAGCTTTCT
The DNA here is from genome assembly GCF_000695765.1 of Mesitornis unicolor. NCBI lineage: Eukaryota > Metazoa > Chordata > Aves > Mesitornithiformes > Mesitornithidae > Mesitornis > Mesitornis unicolor. The sequence goes on along the minus strand of NW_010189520.1, from coordinate 4,411 downwards.
TCCCACAGGAGCCAGCTTTTCTTTTTCACCATGGATAACATAAACGCTTGGTGCGTCCCAAAGATCACCGCTGTGGGAATCCTCACTCTTCCTTTTGGCACGCTTCTAATCAACAGAGAACTTTACATTTACATCTTCCTGACACTTTTGCCTCTTCCACCCAGCTCCACCGGGGAGGAAAAAAAGCCCCCTGGGTGTCTTGTTGTACCAGTCAGAACAAGAAAAAGGATGAAAAAGCAGGGAGTTCGAGACTTGACTCACGCAGCTCTGCAGTCGCTCCTGGGGAGGATAAATGGCAATCCCAGTCCCTGCATACAGCAGAATTTAAATTTCAGGTGAATTTATTGAAAAACAAGCAAGTCCTCAAAGATTATACCATACAATAATTAGAAAACAGGACTCCTCAAGTCAAGAAAAATGGTTCTCAGCATCCAGCTGTTGCTGCCAGCCAGAAGGCAGTGCCAACCCCTGCTCCCCTGTGCTGGGCAGGGGGTGAGGACAGGCCCCGAGTCTTCCCCGAGTGTCCGGGTGTGAAACAAGAGGCCACTGGTGCCACGGTGACTCCGTAGCCACCAGGGATTGTCCACTGCCGCCCTTCCCCAGGGGCACAGATGTGCCTCCAGTTCACTGCACCCCCTTTTCTCTGCACGCAGAAACAGCCGCTGGTGGTGGGAGGGACCCTGATTTCCCACCTCTGTGTCCCTCTCCTGTCCTCAGAGCTTTCCCCCAGTCCCTCTTCACCAGAGGACTGTGTCTGGTCACCTCCTCAGCACAAGGACAGATTCCCCTGCACTCACAGCCTCTCCGTCCCAGGGGACCCCCGTCCTCAGGCCAGGCAGGGACATTAAAGGGCCTTAAATGGGGTTGATCACCTCAAGGTGGAGCTTTCCGACTCCGCCTGCTTCTCTCAGATCCACTCAGTACACTGTAAAAGTCATGAATGATTTCCTGGTGTCCTCAAGGGCTCGGTCCTCGTCCCATCAACGCAACCAGAGCGGCTGTCACGGGTCATATAAACAGGGCTGCAGGAGTTGGGGGAAGCAGTGGGAAAGGCTCTGCGTGGTCAGCAAGTCCCTCTTCTGGCAAGAGGTGCCCTCAGACCCATCCGAGGTGCTGCCTGCTCTGCTGGGCCTCAGGATGCCCGTGGCAATGGGAGCACTCGTCAGCCACGGGCTCTGGGCACCCAGGCACAGTTGAGCAGGAGGTGTCACCACGGCCGCCCCCGTCACTCATCGATGCATCATCAGACAGACCTTTTCCTTCTAAAATAGATCCGTGTCATTGGCTGAACCCACAGCTCTTTCCTTAACAGGATGAGGATGACAAATATGAGCGGCTCCATTGAATAACAAAGACGGCTCTGAGGTGCCATCCTTTTTTACAATTCCTTTTCACAGAGGGGTGACACACTGGTGTGGCCCCTTACAGTCCCTCCTGGGATGGCAGGGGGGGTCTGTGCGCTTTTCCAGCCCCGTATCTGGTGTCACCTGGGTACCTGGGCGCCATCCCCCTGGTAGAGGGACGCTGCCGCATGCCCCTGAGCTTGAAAACCGTGCTGCGAAGCTTCGGCTCTGTTACAGCAAAGCATGAAAACCCCTCTGCCTCCCACTCTGGTCCTATTTTATCACCTCTGGGAGCCGGGGCAGATTTTACTCCTTGCAAATGGAGGGGGGAAACCAGCAAGGTCGATTCTAAGTGTAACCTAAAAACGGGTTTCACAGGGGAGCCCGAAGTTTCTCTGTGCTTTCACGTTCACCTCACAGATCCATGCAGGGGACGTTGGGAGCAGCCGTGCCCGAGTGTAGCTGAAATCTTCTCCCCAGCTTTGTATCACCACATGCTTCAGGAAATCTAGGGGTGAGGAACCAGCGTAACACTCAAACAGTAACAGTTTCTCGTGTATCACAAATCTATCCCAACGGAGCCACCGAGCACATTGTATTTTGATGTATTCTGCTTGTGAAACTCATCCCTGCGCGTTATCCATGCTGGACTGACTGTACATGTGCCTTTCACCCTTTCCCATGGTTTGTCATCTTTTTTTATCACAACTGCAGAACTTGAATAAACCAGTGAACTACAGTTAAAAGTCCTATGCAAGAGATGACCGGGGAGCCAGTTTTCGATACTTCTGTGTCTCTATGTTGTTTCAAAAGCAGACACTGGGATTTTCAGAGAAGCCTCAATGAATTAACGCCCTAAACAGCATTTAGCTTCTTAGATTTTATTTTAGCTAAAAAGCATTTAGCATTTCAGATACTAAATCTCGAAGGCAGCTTTGAAATCCCAGCCTGAGCCCCCGTTCCTCACCGGTTTGTGCGCGGACGCCGAGCACCAGCGGCAGAGTGAGCACCGGGGCTGCGTCGGGGTGGCTGACGCGCCCCAGAGCCGGCATTGCCGAAGAGGGAGGAGAAGGAAGCGCGCGTCATTGGAAGAAGTTGCCTTAAGCCTCCCCTAGAGCGTTCTTGTCCCACCACGGCCCCGGGGCACAGCGGCCCCACAGCGACCAGGCTGGGGGGTTGCAGAGGACCCCGCCATCGAATGCCTTACCCCAGTGGGACGGCTTCCACACCAGGACTGTGAGAAGAGGAGGGAAAAGAACCCCGCGTTTTTCTACATCCCCTGTGCTATGGGACTGACCCCTCGTCTGATTCTCAACGCTAACAAAATCTGTCCTTTCTGTGTGTTCCGTGTTCCGTTGGTGTCAGCACAGCCGGCAGAGGAAGAGTCTGCTTCTCGTAGGACGCTGTGTAAACGTTTGCTGTGGGTCAACAGCCCGGAGGACATGACTGCCTGGAGTACGTTATGTGGTGTGCCTGTGCGTGTGTGACCTGGGTTTGGTTGTTAGGTTGTAATGCTGTCTTTTGACTGAAAAAAAAAATCTAATATAAAGAAAAACCACAATAAATTAAAAAAATACATATACTTAAGCTCTGTGTGTATTCCTCTAAAGCCTGCAAGTAAATCAAAAGCTTTGGGTTTTAAAATAAGCTTTTAAAAGTCGATGTCGTAACTACCAGAGACAAATCAATACAACAACATTCCCCTTGAAGACAAGGATGCACAGGGGAGGGGATGGCACAGGCTGAGGTTTTTGAGGGGACTTTTTTTTCCCCTCCCCACTAACAAACCCAAAAACTCAGCAGGTTTTTTCAGCAAGAGCTGAAGCTGATGCTGATCACCCTGAGGAAGCCGAGTCCCACATTGGCTGAGCTCTGCAGCGTCAGCTTTCTCCAAGCACCTACACAGCAGGCGGGGGGTTCTTGCCACCCGCCCCTCCCTGAGGTGGTGAGTGCCTGGAGCAGCCGAGGTGAGGAGGGGCTGAGAGCTGGAGCTGTTCAGCCAGGGGGAGGCTCAGCGGGACCCTTCCATGTGGGCAGAGACCAGCTGGGGGGGTACAGAAGAAGGAACCGGAGCCTTCTCAGCCCAAAGTCAGGGCAAGAGAGGCGCAAACTGAAGTTAAAAGGAGGGGAAATTCCACTTAAATGTAAGAAAATGCTTTACTGCGAGGGTGGTTGCCCGGTGAGGTTCAGGAGTCTCCATCCTTGGAGATACCCAAAATGACGGCTGGCAAGGCCATGAGCAACCTCTTTGGGCAGGGGTGGGACAGGGTGTCTGTGGCTGGCAGAGCAGGGCCAAGGGGGGATCTGGGCTTTAGATCTGTGACGCTCTCCCAGCATTTAAGGGACCGTTAGGTAAGGTATCGGGAATGACAAATGGGCAAGAGTGAGCACGGATAAACGTTCTCACAGGAAAACCAGAGTCAGCAGCGGAAGACAAAGCCCAGGGTCATTTGGGTGGGATGGACCTCAGGAGGTCTTCACTCCAACCTCCTGCTCGCTGCGGGGTAAATACCAATTCAGACCATGTTGTACAGCGTGTTGTCCAGCCAGCTCCTGAACACCTCCAAAGAGAGAGACCTCGCCACCTCTATTAGCCCTGGTCCAGTGCCCAGCTGTCCACAGGGAGAATTTTTTGCTCTATCCAGCCAGAACTGCCTATCTTCCTATTTTTTCCACTGGTGTCCCCTCCTCCCAGCACCCACCTCCATAAGAGCCTGGCTCCATCTTCTTCTCCAGTACCCAAGTGGGTGATGGCGCCCATCTCCTTCCATCTCTCCTCTTTAGCCGGGTGTGACGGGCTCTGGCCATCTTGGTAGCTCTCTACCATGTCCCCTCTATATTATGAACATCTTTCTTGGTGGGTGCGGGTGGAAACCGGGTGATGTTTGGTGTGGTCTAACAAGTGCCAAGAAAAAGGGAACTGTCCACTCTTGCCTCCCTCACCCACTGCCCACACCCCTGCTGCAAAGCCCGGTACAGAGAGCTCTGACTGCAGAGCCAACAGCACCACAAGGATCCTTGGCTCCTTCCACGGCTCCTGATGACACCAAGCTGGGAGGAGTAGCTGA
>NW_010189519.1:0-1579 GCF_000695765.1 Mesitornis unicolor | reverse complement strand
AAATATATGTATTTATCTATATATAATTAAAAAAGAAGCCTGGCACAGGAACCCCCAACCCCTTGGGGGACACAGGGAACAAGCCCTGCAGCACCTGTGCTGCAACACCTGGCCCAGCACCTTCCTGGGAAACAACTGGCATTCCCCCATTTCCAAGAAAACTCCATGAAAATAATGCATCCTTTTGTTGTTTTTTTTAAATCTGGCTGCATTCGAGAAAAATAAATACTATTTCCAACGTTTCCTGCAGCGCCTCAGCTGCGTCTGTGTGTAATGGTGTGGGAGGGGCCAGGGATAAAACCAGCCCGGACCTTGCCCAGGACAAGGAAGCAGCTGCAAAAGGAGCCCTTTTGACGGGACGGGAATGAGCAGAGACAGAAAATAACACCCAGGACCAAGGGTTGGAGTTTCAACTTTATTCAAAAAAAAACCCAAAAAAACAAACCACCAACCCCCAAACAACCTCATACCAAAAACCTGAAAAACAAAACGCTATCTGATTGCAAACAATTCTATTAACATAGCTGCTCCAAACAGCCAAGGCGTGTGGTTGCAGACAACTGCTTAAGGGCATTCTGGTTCACAAACCTCCCAGTATAAATAATTTTTTTCCATCAATATCATAAAATAACTTATTATATATCTTAGCATAAAAACTCGAGAATCAACAATTCCCAAAAATACAATAAAATCGTTTGTAAAATGCATCAATTAACTTTTTTTGTTGGTTTTTTTCTCCTTAAAGTATTTAAACCAGAAACTGTGAAGTTGCACTTAATTAACCCCATGACGGGTGCTCAGCATAGGGCAGGGCTCATTCCTCTGCTTCCTCTTTAATCCGTATTTTCCTCCAGTCCCATACAAATGCACGGCTCAACTTCATTTACCCCCTTTTACATCAGTTTTTTCTCTCTTTTTTTCCTTGTTTTGTTGCTGTGGTTTTTTTTTTCCTGCCCCCTTTTCCCCCTGTAATCCAGGGCAGGGAGTTTCTTCCTGAGCAACTGTTAAAAGTATTGCCAAAAAAAGATGATAATAACAATAAAAAACAATGACTTCAGTGCAATTGGGTTGAGTTCGGCTGCAGGGTGGCACGGTCACCGCTCGGGGAGGTGGATCACTGGCACCCACTGATCCATGTAGCGACGCTCCCGGCAGAAACACATGAGCTGACTCAGCGCTGGGTCCTTCCACTGCGAAGCGTGGGGGTTCTGGAAAGAGAGGGGGGTAACAGGGGGAGTGTTTTAACAGAAAAGCACAAAAACAACCCGTACAGAAAGAAATAGTAATGAAAAAAGAAGCAAAAGCGCAGCAGAAAAGCCAGATGCGTGAATCATCTTCCATTGCCGCCCAGGCAAAACAAAGTGGCCAACCCTGAAGGAGTTTTGCAGAGTAAAAAAAATGAGAAAAAAATTACAAGGGAAAAAAGTTTTTTGGGGGCTCTTTTGGGTGCCGGGGGACCCCCTCGGTGCCGGGTGTAAGTCTGGGGTGCAGCCGTGCTCCAATCCGGTTTTACCAAATATTTTTGAACTGCTCGGTTCTGAGCTTTGCGGGACAAAAGCCGGGCCCTGCGCCCACCACC
>NW_010189518.1:0-1143 GCF_000695765.1 Mesitornis unicolor | reverse complement strand
CTGTAGGACCCTGGGGGGATCAGAGATCAGTTCTGTTCCCTCCCCTTCATAAAGAACTGAGGAGGTCTGAGGTTTTCGTGGGCTTTTCCTGGTTTCCTGTTGCATCTCAGGACAGCTGGGGCTACCTCCACGTGCTCGGCCGCATCCACCATCTGCTCCTGGCACCACTGTGGTCTGTGGTGACGAGTCACAGCAGTCGCAGCGGCCACGAGGCACTGCTTGGACACTTCCACTAGGGACTACTGGGATCGGGTTTTGTATATAGTTAAATATGCTTTGTACCTTAATAATTCTCTTTTCCTTTCCCCTGTTGTTTTTCATTAAATCTGTTACAGTCTTAACTTCCAACCTTATGTGAAGCATCTTTTTCTCTATTCCTTTTTTTTTTTTCAATCCTGCCTTGGGAGGGTAGGGGACAATAGAACGGAGACAGTCGGATATTCAATATATCGTTTATCTCTAATTACTGTGATCCTGTTAAAGGATGGAATAGGTAAAAATCTTCAGGGAACATATTCATACGACCTAGAATTATAGCACATTCAGCTTGTTTGTAAGCCTGCATTTTAATGTCTGGCACCATTTTTAATAAGTAGAAAACATCCATAGTATGTAAGCTCTGTTCCAAAATGTCTGCAAGGCACAAAGTAAGTCTTTGTGGGCATGGTTTGTCACAAGGAGGAGAGCCAGGTGTGGAATATTTGAAGAGGTTTACAGGAGAGAAACCTTGTCCGAGGTCATGGTTTCATACCATAATTAGAACAGATTAATGTTGTGTAGTCCAAAAGCTTGGAGGTGGCAGGATGCTGGCTGACTTGGCTATGCTGGGAAAGTCACTTAGGTCCTGCCCATACTTACATCAATCCCAATGTCTTAATTAACTCAGAGGGAAATCTGGAGGAAAAGCAGAACATGACTGAAAACCAGATGCTATCCAGCTTCACTGGATAAACAGCATTGCAAACCAATAACATGTAACTTACAAGGCAGGCGTTTAGTATAATCATTCCTAAGTACCCATAGCAATAAAGCCAGAGATAAGTCTCAAATATTGTTTAGCCTCAATATCTGCTTTAAACTGTTATGCTTTGCTCAGTGTCACAGTGAGGTCATTTATGAATGTACACACCAGTACCCTTGATT
>NW_010189517.1:17474-34935 GCF_000695765.1 Mesitornis unicolor | reverse complement strand
CAGGGGTGGAGCGGCCGCTGCCCGGCGAGCCCCGCCGGCGCCCGGGGGGCGGCCCCGCCGTGAGGAGTTCCCCTCAGGGCCGAAGTCTCCCGCCCGAGTAAGCGCTTCCCTTCCTGGCAATTGCCGTCCGCCAGGCGTGGGGTGCCGAAGGACTGACTGTTTGGGGGCAGGTGCAAGTGTCCCAGAATTCTGCCTGGCCGTTCTCTTGGCACATACCCGTACAGTTGGAATTTGTGTTCATTCTCCACACTTCTTATTGTTTCCCTCACGGCTTTCTGGTTTTAGGTTACAGTTCTAAGTAGTTTCCTTCTTTCTTGCCCTTCCTACCTTTTATCAGACTTCTTGAAAAACAGAGCCATCGATAACGAAACAAACAAACAGTACTTTCTTAAATACTGCCTTTTTTTTTTGTCGTCTGCCTTTATGCATTGTTCTGTGTTTTTCTAGAGCTGCCATCTGGACTGACTGAAATTTGTAAGCTTAGCAGAGGCTAGAGTTTGGTAGAAGCATTAAAGGCAAGTACTGGTTTTACTCCGTTTATCCACTTGTTCCTGTCTCCACCTGCTTCCTTACTTACGGTGCTTCCTTCTGTGCAGTGCTTCTGCAGGAGTTCACAGAACTGTAGCTGTATAATGTGGATGATAAGGCATTTATGTCATGAAACGTACTTGGTAATGTGATTTATTTTATTGCTGTTTAGTAGAATGCATGGAGAAACAGAGACCAATCCTGCTAGTGTCTTTCATGTTTGAAATTAAAATATAGTTGAAATCATGGTTTTTAGCCAAAGAGTTAAGATGCACACCTGGTGGAAGTAGGTGTTGACTTTTTAGAGTCACTTAGACAGTACAACTTTCAAATGTGTCACAAGATTGCTAGGTATAGGAAAATATTTTAGGGAAAATATGTTTTAACTGTTTTAATCTGGTTTTCATGCTCTTGCTTTATGTATGTTAAACATAGAATGTGGTATTAAACATAAAAATGGATAATTTTTTAAAAATAGAAAGTGAAGTTTGAAATGGTGAATGTCACAGATATAAGTGTATGGAAAATATGAGTTTATCCCAAGAGTCTGAGATTACATTAGCGTACCTGACTGCTGGATTTAGACTAGCTGTTAGGAGCAGGTTTGCAAGGCAATCAAAGTTTGTGTGGTGGTTGGTGTTTTGTTTGTTTGTTTTTAATGTAACTGCTTTGTTTATTTTTTTAACTGATTAGTGAAACATTAAAGGGCATTGTTTAGAAGGACCAGAAGTCTCAGTTGATACAATTAACAGCAAATGAGTGGAGAGCAATGCTAGGCAAATTCCTCATTACACAAAGAATTCTTCTTCAAAGGGAATAGTTTGGTTTGAATTATTGGTAAGTGGTTAGGACTCAGTCTAGCATGAAATCCATGTTCATGGTTATGATTATTGGATGTGAGCTTTTACATAGATGGTAGTATCCCTTTCGATTTTATGGGTTTATTGATGTGAGAAAGCTGTTGGAATTTAGTCTGCTCTAGTTAAATTCCTGTAGTTTGAAATAAACTGCAGCCATCTTCGGCTGCCTTTAAGTTATGAAGCTATCTTTAAATTGATTAGGAAGAGATTTGAGCTACTGAGATATAGGATATATAGGATGTGTGTTCATTTAATTATGCAGACTTTAAAATAAAATTAACTTAAAATTTTATTTAGCAGAAACACCATATTTTGTTCATTTTAGTTGTGCTGTATATTCATTAGCAGCACAGAAGAATCTGCTAGAATGATGAAATTTGAGTTCTAGTGTGTATAAAGAGAAGGCAGAAAGGGTATGGATAATTAATGCTTGATTGATTGATGTATGTGGATGAGTTGTTTTACTCTTTGCCTCACTGGAAAATTGTATTATGTATTAGAGAAAAGGGATTCATAGGTAAACAAAAAGCACACAGAAAAAGGGAACTCTTACCTGTATTTAAATTACAAGTCTGTTTCCAAGTACAGAGTTTGTTTATGAATCTGGTTTTGCCACTTTTGGTGGACTTCCCTGGCAGTTCTGACAGCCACCTCATGGGTTCTTAAGGATGTCACATAAGCTTTGCAAGCTAAGGACATGCATTTCCCCAAATGGGGTATGTTTAACCTTGAATTTTACAGACTCTGTTTAACAGCTGTTCTTATAAAAACCAGGGTTATGCTATAATAGCTATTAAATGAATTAATATATTTTCTTAGAACAATTCAGGTTTTTGGTCATGCTTGGTCTATCTGTATCTCCTGTTATAGATAACTTGATGCTTTTTTTTTTTCCCCACTCAGAATTACTGTATTCCTGAAACTTTGTGGATGGCTTTTATCTCTAATACTATCCTTAAGTTACCTCTTTAAATATTTGTTTCTTGTGGAATATGGTAAAGCTTATAAAAATAGTATCATTTGTAAGAGTTAACTACTTTACCTATTTGAGTTTGCTAAACTGCCTTCATTTACCTCAGTTTTTACTGTTAGGTAGTGTCTGGGCTACATCAAAACCAGCGTGTTATCTCTGCCTGTCTAGGGGCGCTAGTCCTGCTTGCAGGCATCTGCCAATTGAAGAGCCTTCTTCTGTTCGAAGTTTAAATAGACTCTTGTTTTATCTTAGAATGTGCTAAAAGAATATGTTTTTTGAAATGAAAGGAAAGAACGGAACGCTTGGTTTGTCTGGCACAGTGAGAAATGTGTCTTATGGGCAAATCTGAGGTTTCTGTCGGTACTGAAGTGTAATTGCTTTTAGGTTCTGTGGCACCAGATGTTTTAACTGTTTGTAATGTGCCATTGGCATGACTTTTGCCTTGTGGACGGAAGTATTATTTAAACACATTTTGACTGTATTAATGGTCATTTTCAGGTTTATGTGCAAATAGACAGCTGAGCTTTTGCTCTTGAGCTCAGTTACACATTTGATGTATTTCAAATGCTAAGTTTCTCCACATCATTTCACTTAAGTCCTGCTTTCAGCTGGAATCTTATAGCCAACAGTTGATGAGCAGTTTCGAAAAGTCCTGTTAGCTGTAAGTTTCTGGACTATAAAGTTGTTTTTTTACAGTACAGGTAAATGTTCAGCTTTGTGCCTGTGCTTGAAGTTGAGTGTTGGCAAGTTTCCTCCAGCAGCATGCTTGGTCTGTACTAGTTCTACTGCAAACATTTTAGTGCAGGGAGGGTATGGATATTAAGCCTCAGTCTGGGCTCTGTGCTGTATGAACTTGCTTCTTGGAAGAGTACTTTACAACCTGGGGAAAAAAGTTGGCTTTCAAATACCACTGTCTTGAAGTTTTGAGAGTAGGGAATAACTCTGCTCTGCGAGTTATAGTATTCTTCTGTATCAATTTGTATATGGCAGAAGACGTTTGTCTTTCCAAATGGTTGAGATGGTTTGACTTCATAGCCATTGATAGAATTTTCTTCTCTGCGCTTTCTATGGGTCTGGTTCTGGAAAGCTGTGTTTTATTTAATATTAAAGTGCTTTCATTGAACTTTAGGGAATTGTTGAAATGAAATGAACAGGTAAATCTTTTCCCTGATATCATAAATGTAATAAAAAGGTTTTCTTTCAGTTAAATTTAATTTAGAGTTTCTCTAGGATTTTATTGGTACTTCATATAAGCAAGTTCTGCACTCCATTTCTCTCCTATACACTAATATTTTTGTATTTGTAACAAGTTCTACTGTTTGATTTCAATTGAATTCTCATTTCAACAAGTTGCTAACTGTAGATCATTGAAATTTTTTTTTTAGAAGAGATTATGCTGGGAATCATGAACAGCAATAATTTCGTAGTACTCCCAGGCTCAAAAACTGGAACCTCAGTGAGATTAAAAGCAAAGTAAGTGCATTTTATCTGATTGTGATAAAGATATTTTTTCATCATTTTTAGTAAGTTTTAGTGCAACATTAAGTAGAAGACCTTATTTGTGTGAGAGTAAGAAGAATCACAATGCGTGTCTTTGCTAGTATTTTAGCTATGCTTTTATTCTTAAGCCATCCTTTACTTAGGCTTTAATCTACTTTCTGAGTAAGTTACAAGCCTTATAACTATGTATCTAACATATATACTTTGTAAGCAAACAATACCAAAGGATTCAATGGAATACTTTATTTTAATGTAGTTAGACAACAAACCTTTCCGAACACAGAAACGGTTGTGTCAGTTATGTCGGCCACTCTAGAGCTTATATTGGAGTAGCCCTATCACTGTCAGCATAGCCCTCTGTAATAAGAGATTCTTGGGTCCTTGAAGTTTGCACCTGACCTGCCATAAATTTTCCAGAACAGCTCTCAGTCTTGCTGGGAGATAGAAGGGTGAAGTGCCTTTAATGACAAATTTTTCAGCTTTTTTGTTCTTGTTGCTTTAAACCTTTTCAGGTACCTTACTGTCTTTCATGTAATTTCTAATGCATATTTTACTACTTTAACTTCTCCAGAACTGTCAGAGAATTGCAGTTGGAGAAAGTGCGGTTAGAAACAGAAAACAAAGAGATGGAGAAGAAATTATGGCAACTGCAGTCAAACATGAGCAGAGAAAAAGAAGAAAGAAAGTAGGTTAAATTTTTGTTTCAAAAAAGGAATCCAGTGAGGTGCTCTCTCCACACCTCCCCCTGCCCCAGATGGATCTCTTGCAAAGTTTGGAATTCACAATAGTGTTCAGTCTCCTCTCCCCATGTTTCTTCACAGTAATAAACTTGATACGCTATGACTTTCTTATTTTCGAACTCCCATGTGATTTTTTTTTTAAGAAGTAAACTAACAAATCCTTCCTGGCAGAGAGATTCCTTCAGGACCAGTGATCCCTTTTCCTCATTCCTTCTTCTCCCTTTCCCCCCTGTCCAATTAGATTTGTCACCTAAGTTTTAAAGCAGAAGACAGAAAGTAGTTTCTCTTGCACTATTTCAGTCTTATTTCTGACACTTCTAAAGAGGATGCTGTTCTTAATATCGCTTTGATCCTGTTTTGCGTTCAGCTGTGTAGCTTTTCAGGCATTTTCTGCATGATGGAAACCATGACTTGGAAAGAAGCATAACATAACGAAGCAAGCCTAGGGTGGGAGTTAAAATCTCAGCTCTGTTACTGGCTCGCTCTGAATGTTAACAAATCTCTGCAACATCTGCTTCCTTTTCTTTGTACTTCTGCCTGACGTATTTTGTCACTGGTGATACAAGTGCCTTGCATACCTTAGCGCCTCAGTATTGGTTGTGCTAGGGACTTGCTGTTTGCAGCTCTGTAAACTCTTGCTTGAGCTGTTGAGGCAGTGTTTTCCAGATTGTATTGGCACCTTTTCCCCAATATTGTGCTCATGCAGTTGTTCTGGTGTTGTTCTTATGACCTTGTACCTGCAAAACCTGATAGTTGTCTTATGGTGAATTCAAATGACAGGAATCATTGTCATTTGCACCACTGGTAGGGAAATCATCCCTCTTCGCTCCTACACGTTTTCCTTACCCTGTGTTATGTATGCTTTAGTTTGTTTTGCACTATGTTTGGTTTTCCGTAAAACAGAGTAGATTAGTCATTTGAATACTTGATCAATATTATGCAATATCGTTTTATGCAGTGTACTAAAACTGAAAATCACTGTTTAATCTCCCCTAGTCTTAAATTCTTTCTTGCTATCTTCCATGTTCATCATAGCAGTCGATTTTTAAACTGTTATTAACTTAAATCTTAATTGCAGGTAAGTGTTCCTGGCCTATTAAAAGATGCTGCATTTTAGCTGTGCTGCATGAATGCCCTAGAGTAAACTGGGACTATGAAAACTTATCTATAAATGTGCTTTTGTTACATTTTTATTCTTCTAAAACCAACCTTAGAGAATTGATGGTTTTTTATTGCATTTAAAACCAGACTGATTTGATGGTGTAAAAAGAAATGCTTTCTTATACATTTGATATTTTTACTACTATTAAAGTAGATATGAAGTAAGTTCCGATGGAAGGGAAGTGTTTGTGTTTTGGGGAACTGATGATCCTATAGAAAAGTATTTTATTTTTGTGATGCTCTGTTCTTATTTAAAAACCTGAAGGAAAAGCTTTATGCTTTTCTTGCTTACAGAAGACATAATTTGTAAGTTCTTTCTTGCTCTTGGTTCATAGGAAATCTAGTGGATATCATTGGAAATCTGGACGGGCAGGACCGATGACCATCCAAGCTCGAGTTTTGTCACAAAGCAAACAAAACAATAATAAGGTAGGTAACTATTGGTATATTTGAAGGTAAAGCTATTTAAAACAAAACAAGATTTAGAACATTTATGCTGTGAAACTTAAGAATTTTAAATACTGCAAAAATAAAAGGTTAAGCACCTTCTGAGTTAAATTTCTGACTGTTTATTTTTCCGTGCCAAGCTTATGTTTGCTTTTGAGCTGGAGGAACATCAAGTTCTGTCTGGTGATTTGGTTTTTTTTAATTGCAGTAGATAGCAAATTATCATTGGTTCAACAGATTTAGTATTGTAAGTGTCTAATTTGGAAGTGATGGAAGTCACCATGAGCCTGTCTTTCAGATTAATTAGGCCTTGTCTTAACGTCCGTTATGAATCTGAAATACAAGGTTTCATGTGAGGTTTTGAGTACAAGTTCTCTATCTTCATAGATAAAAGCTATGAAAAAGGCACACCACATTCAAAAAAAAGCAGTTAAGGTTTTGGTTTTTTTTAACTCGGTCATTGTGAAATGACATCTGCATTCACAGTAGACCTCCCATATAACTCTGTGGTTTATTCTTTTTTTTTTTGTCCTATAATCTTTCTTAGGATGCTTCTGCATTTCTTTCAGTAAATACAGAAGGAGACTGAGAACCCAGCTTGCCATTTGATCCACAGTAGCTGGAAAAGTGCTGCATTCATCTCCTGAGGAGTGATGCTAGTTGGTCAAGTGTGTGTTACATAGACCTTTAAAGCATTCTCTTGGACAGGGACTGGACTCAGTCCATTCTCTTGGACAGAAGCTGAATGCTTCTGAGTGTTTTCAATTGTGGATTCGGTTTAGCAATTGGCTTTTGCTTCATGGTATTCTTGCTCAGACCTAAAAGGAGAGATGTAGCACTTCCCTGCAAAGTAATTGAAAAATTTTTCTTTTTATTATGTACACAATGGGGTATTTTCCCCTTATTTCCTTTTGGAAGCTATTAGAGCTATTTTTCTCAAAATCAAAATATATTAAGAATCAGGCAGTCGTATGGGAGTGGTAAAAGCTGGTCAAATGTGTAAGTAGCTGAAGACTGGACCTTGTAGGGAGTGTTATCACTTCCAACTGTAATAACCTAGTCTTAACATTTTATTCTCTGGTGAAATAAATTCATCTTTTTAATAGCTTAGACTCTTGTCCTTGAGGCTTTATACATCATGGAAGCAAGCATTAGGTGTATCTGTCATTGAATAAAGTTCACAAGTGCTGTTAAAATTGTGATAAAAGAGACCATGTTCTTTACTTGTTCCATGGATTAGTATGAAAAATCTGCAGGGGATCCCCAAGTCCAAACTAATTCGCCTTAGAAATACTTCCTCATTCCTTTGGCAGACATTGATGTGTTTGGAGAGGCATGTGAATTGGACTGAGCAGGATGTAAGAAGAGATTTCCCTTATGATTTTTTTCTGGAAGCCGTGTTATGTACTTATTACTGTTGAAATGAGAGCTGTTAATTAAGACAGACCGTTTGAAACAGACTGAAATAAAGCTTATACAAGTCTGAAGAGAAAGGCAGACAATGACAACTTCTGACTAAGCCATCGCAGTTGCTATTTGAAGTCTTTTGAAGCAGCAGCAGTTTGGTGTGAAAGTCTTCTCAGCCAACACAGTCAATTTCAAGAAAATTGCCTACTTGCATGTGAGTAGAAGAGTATCAGAATGGAAAGGTTTTCATAACCCACCTCTTTCTCTTTCTTCTTCTCTGAGACAAGTGGCTCAGAGCTGTTACTACTTCAAAGACTTCAGATTTCAGCTGTGATGGGTAAGGAGAAGCGTGGGGCAGAATTTTCAAAAGGGCAAGATTAAAATGCCTGCTGATGCTTAAGAGTGGGGGGGGAAGTAAAGGTGCAGTGTGGGCTCTGTTTACAGGGAAAAACTGAGGAGCAAAAATGTTGAAAATTATTAGTTACAGGGTTGCTAGGTCATGGAAGGGTAATGAAGAGAAACAGAAGGAAAACCAACTAACACCTCCCTAGACTGGAACACTCTATAGGTAGACAGCCAGTGACAGGACAAGGGGCAATGGGAGCAAGCTGGAGCATAGGAGGTTCAACCTGAACATGAGGAAAAACTTTTCTACTGTAAGGGTGACAGAGGCTGGGACCAGGCTGCCCAGAGAGGTTGTGGAGTCTCCTTCTCTGCAGACATTCAAAACCCGCCTGGATGTGTTCCTGTGTGACCTGGTCTGGGTGATCCTGCTCTGGCAGGGGGGTTGGACTGGATGAGCTTTCGAGGTCCCTTCCAACTCCTGATATTCTGTGATTCTGTGGTATATGCACTGATTGTATGTGCTGTAGACTTCATTGCTTGACTTTTGAGCCTGTGTCAATAGTTACAAAAGTCGTGCAGGTCTGTGCTTGTGGAAAACATGTGCTTAATGGCTGTCATGAGCAATACATGGAGTTTTCTTTTTAAATACATGCTTAGTTATTTTCCTGGGAACAGTAACATTTTAATTCTATGAAAGTTATGCTTTCATTCATTTTCATTAGCACCTTAGGTTCTTTTTCATATTCATACTCCAGTACCTTAGTGTTTATAGATATATATGTAAATATTCTTCCATATAGGTTTCTTCAGGAAAAGTGAAGTTGCAGATACTCAAAGAACAAATCCAAGGTAAAGACATCTTTGTTAACTGAATAAAAACTCCCAAACTTCTGATAAAGTACCTGGTTTTTGGAAGTTGCTGCAGTTAAGTATTAAAGAAGCCAGAAACTGAGACTGAAGTACTGGCTTTGTGTTTGTTTTTTTCTGTGGTGGTGGTTTTTTTTTGTTTTTGTTTTGTTTTGTTTTTCTTTTGTTGTTGTTTTTTGTTTGTTTTTTTGTTTGGTTTTGTTTTGTTTTCCCCAGAGCCAGTGAAAGAACCATTTAAGCAAGGAATGGCAAATGCTGTGTCTCATGTGAAACCTGAAGCAAAGAGGGTAGCACGTGGACCATGTGAAATTAAGAGTGCGCTGCTGGTAAGTAAATGGCTTAAAAAGTTCTCTATAGCAACAGCATATAATATGTCTATATATATAGTAGCTTTCTCTAGCAGTTTATAGACATGTGTATATTATATAGGATAGTGTGTTGTAAAATGAATTACCTTGGGTTTGTCCAGACTGCAAGCTTTGCGAGGTCTGCACAGATAAGCCGTCTGACCTGGAATTCACTTCCAGGCTCCTTCATGAAGAGACCTATACATGGAAATACATACTGCATGCCTAAAACTCAAGTGCAGGTCTAAATACTGCTTTAGCTTTCTGCATGTTAGCTTTTCTGTACAATGCAAATGTGTTACAGTCTATGGAAGTCATCGAACTACGTGCCTCTGCTCTTCTGTAAAAAGGAATCATTTTGATGACAGTATTGCTACTTTGAAATGAGCTCCTTGACTTCATCGTTTCAATTTTTAGCCTTAGCTGTTCTGATGAATTGAAGATTTTTTTAGTACCTGATTTTTGCAGTTTTTTCTGCTCAGAAAAACAGTACTTATCTAAGATGGTCAGCTTGAGGTGCCATATTGCCTGTTAGATGTGCAGCAACTTAAAAAGAGGAAAAAATTACTTACATATTTGAGATTAATTTGATCATACTTTATTTAAATATCTTAATCTTGCTGAAATTGAAATTATAGGTTGTTTTCCAAAATATATTGGTGATACCTGCTTTATTTCCAGGATTTCCCACTGTGATAATTAGTGTGCATAAGGTAAAGGGAGGTTTTATATGCTGATCTCCCTGAATGTCAAGAAAACAGATTAAATGGTTCTGTTATCAGAACTGTTACCTGTTCTTTAACAGAGTTTCTTAATTCTTAATTCTCTCACATTCTTAATGCTGACTGCTTTCTCAGCTGACGCTTGCTGTCTATGTTAGAGTGGAAATTAGTATTATCAAGTATGAGGTGATTTATATTTTATAGAGAGATTTTGCATTTTAGCAAGTGTAAATAGGAAACCTAGCTTCCCAAATACGATATAGCCTCGCACTATCGGATTTTTGAAGTAACTTGTGCAAATAGAGTAGTTCCATTTTTGAATGAGAAAATAGCTTCTATTCTAAGAAAGAGTGGGGCCGCGACGCGCTGCGGCGGGGGCTGCATGGCCGGGGTGCGCCGCCAGGCGGCGCTGTGTCCTCATCGGCCGCTCCCCGCGCAGGGGAGCTTCCCAAATACGATATAGCCTCGCACTATCGGATTTTTGAAGTAACTTGTGCAAATAGAGTAGTTCCATTTTTGAATGAGAAAATAGCTTCTATTCTAAGAAAGAGTGGGGCCGCGACGCGCTGCGGCGGGGGCTGCATGGCCGGGGTGCGCCGCCAGGCGGCGCTGTGTCCTCATCGGCCGCTCCCCGCGCAGGGGGAGGCCCCGGCCAGTCCCCGCGCCCCCCGGCCGCTGCTTCTGCTCCGTTCACGTCTGGCGCGGCCGCTTCTTCTCCTCCTCACGTGGGGAGTGATGGGGAAGCTGGAAATCGTTTCTTCTATGATGAACTACTCCTTAACGCCCCCCACCCTTCAGTTTAGATGAAGCTGTACTGAAGCATCTCCAGTATGAGGAAAAGCTGAAAGTTAGGTCTGTTCAGCTGGGAGAAGAGACTGAGGGGCGTGTCATTAATGCTTATAAATATCTAAAGGGTGGAGGTCAGGAGGACAGAACCAGACTCTTCTTGGTTGTGCCCTGTGACAGGACGAGGGGCAATGATCATGAACTGGAACACAGGAGGTTCAACTTGAAACATGAGGAAAACCTTCTTACTGTGAGGGTGACAGCACTGGAACCTCAGAGAGATTGTGGAGTCTCCTTCTTTGGAGACATTCAAAACCCACCTGGACGTGTTCCTGTGTGATCTTCTCTGGGTGATCCTGCTCTAGTAGGGAGATTGGACTGGATGATCTTCAGAGGTCCCTTCCAACCCCAACCAGTCTGTGATTCTGTGATTCTAAGGACTTAATTCTTGATCCCAGAACATTTTCTAGATCATGAATAGCACTTGTGAGCTCGGGACAATGTGGACTAATAATAAGACATTGTTGTAAAACTGCTTAGGTTACAATGAAATTACTCTCACCCTATCACATGTGAATTTCTTATTAAGTAAAAATTATTTCAGTTAAAATAAGTTTTCATAGAAGCAAATAGCACAGCTTTCTTATTGCAATACTTATTAAAAAAAATTGTGCTGTGTTTTCTTGTGCCTTGATGAGTGTTATAGTTAGACACACCTCACGGAAAACTGAGTTAAATTGAACCAATGTTAGTATTACATGGTTGGAAATATGTAACAGATTGCTAGGTTAGGAGATTTTTACACAGGCTCTTTGGAATATTGTTGTTGGTATATTGTTTGAGACTTTTCCAAGTGAATGTTAAGTAATTTAGAAAAAAAAATTAAGTACTAAAAATAGCCAGAGGTGTTTTTTTCTTTGTCAAGAACAATTACATACCCTTGTGAGTATATTGAACAGTCTATGTTACTTGTAATTTAAATATAATTACATGTAAGCTTTAAACTCTCAATTCCTACTTATAGTTATGTCTGTTCTGTCAGATACCACATTCAGAATTCCTGATTCTTTTGTACCTGGATTCTACTCACAAAGGAATAAACTGTGATGAAAGTATAATGTTATACAGTACAACAGAGACTTAAATTGTGTGTAATTTTATTATTCTGCACAGTAGCTCAGTTTCTAGCGTACAACTTTGTCGCATATCTGTTATGAAACAATAAAAAAATTATAATTTTATAATTACAGTAGTAAAGGTTCCTCCTAGAATTATTGTGTAACACTTAACTGTAATAAACTTAAGTTTCTCATGCATTATATTTGATTGCAGTTCATAAATGGGTTGTAGAAACCTTTTCTGGACCAAATTGTACCTGCATTTTGGATTTTATCTTTTGGAAAAACCCACTGTTTTTGTTCTCCTAAGGTTATTCCAATTTTGATTTTGAGAAATGCCATGATTTACTTTTTAAAAATCTATTTTTCAAACCTATATTTTGCTTGTTTTCATTTTTTTTTTTCATTCCTGCGTTAATGATAACTTCTTTATAGCTGGACTTAACGAATCGAAGAGAAGCCATGTCAGGACCGTTTTATAGAAAAAATGTTTGGATTAATACGTCATTGTTATGATTATAAAGAATCAAAGTTATTTTGTTGTGAAACATAAATATAGAAAATGAAGATAGGTTCTTGATTAAGTGTAAGTTGATTCAACTATTTTAGTTCTACCAACAGAGGTTTTCCTGAAGGCAGATTTTACTTTTTGATGATGTGACTGAATATGTCATTCTGTTATCCTGATGTTGGGGGAAAAAAAGAATTGCTGTCAATTATGGATGATTATAGACTATTGGGATTGAGGAACAAGGCACAGCACACGTGTTCATACAGTCGAGTTTGAATCGTACTCATCCTGCATGGCAGTATGAGAATCAGAGGCAGACTGGATAAGGAAAAGGTTACCGCTGTTTGAAGCTGTTAGTGTCCCTGCATGTGCACTGGTGTGCCACAAGGATCATTTAATGTGCAACTTGCTGGGTCAGTTATAGTATGTTCTAGTTTTGCAATGGCTGCTTGGCATCTTTGATTATTTCTGCCTGTAACTTTACTGCTCTTGTGCTTTTGTGGTAAGAATATGTGCCTTACATGAGGATTTTATGGACAAAGGATCTTTTCTTCTGGTCTTTCTCTACGCATAGGGAGGAGATATAGGGAATGGATGAACATGAAATAATTTCTGCTTTTGCTTGATTATCATTCAAGAGTCGACAATCAAAACTTCATTATTACATTTCCCCAGTCATTTCCTTAGTTCTAGTGAAGGCTGCTAACCAGTCAAGTCCCAGTGTGAGTAAAACCGTGACTATCCTTCTGTAGTTACGTCCAGTCAAACTCATCTGGTTCTTTGTAGTTTGGACTTTCCTATACTATTTTTTGTGTGTGAGCGAGTATTCTAGTTAGTTCCTTAAATGAACATTTTCCTCTTGTTGACCTCTACAGAAGTGCTTCTGTTTACTGTGAAGCTTCAGTAAGCAGAACTTCATTAGTCAAGTCCATAGCTCATAAATTGGTTTAAATGATATGTACTGCATAGAACACCTCACTTAATCTGTCCTGTGTCACACCTAGCAGCATATTCAGATTTTGAATTTTTGCTCATGTATTTGCAAACTATTGATTGTTGAAATTATGAGGTGTTTACGTCACCATCACTCTTCATATGTGGTTCCCTACCTGCTTTTAATATGCTGTTTGGTGGAATGTTTGAGTATGTTTATAGTAAATTAATGGATTTATAATATTTCATTTACAGACAGAAGCCAATAGACATGTTGGAAAATTGGAAGTCATTGATCACTTCAACAAGGAAGTAAATCTGAATGAATCAAAAATGAATCATAAGCAGAAGAAAGTAAATAGCAAGCATCAAGTCACATCAGACAAGTTTTCATCTCTCCTGGCATCGGTAGGCAGTGCTGAGGTAGTGTACAGTTTGGAAACAAAAAAATATTATTTGTGTTTAGGACAGTTTAGGTAGAGTGGCCTTAGGTTTTTCTGCAGTGTGCCAGGTGAGGGATCAGGCTATCAGACTGGCAAAGCTCATTGACCCCTGTTTATGTCTGCATGGGATATCCATCCTATACATGGGGTGTGGGCTATCCATGGTGACTGCTTTCTGCCTAGTAAAAACTTTTAAGTTATATGTTTGTTTTGTGTGCTTATACAAACTTTTTTTATTTTCCTATTTTGCTCTTGATAGAACATTGCAATTTGTTAGCAAAACCACATAAAAATGGAGTAATCTTGATTGGCAGCGTAGCTAGACTAAGGCTGGAAAACAGGGTGCTGCATTTCCATAGTCAGTACTAAAAATGTTGTTGCTATTATGTGTAACTGGGGAGAGGGTTGTCTTCAGAAGTGCTGTATTAATTATGTTGTGGTATTGATTAGGAACTGTCCTCAGAACCAACCTGTACAAGCCTTGAAAATCGGGACAAAGGTTTGTTACTAAATGGTGTATTTAATGAGGAGAAATCTGCAAAGTCTTTTCAGGAAGCTTTGATTCAGTGGAGAAGAGGTAATTGTGGTCACAGAGAAGAACTGCATGTCAGTGAGGTACTGTCAGGTATGCTTTTTTCAATTTAATTGTGTTTTAAAAACATTAGGAGTCATTTTGGTGAGCTAGCAGGTTTTTGACTAGTGAAGGTAGATGTTCTATTAGAATAGTAAGTGTCTCTTCTTCAGTTCTCTCTCTGTATTCCTTTATAAATTAACAACAACCTCTGAAGTTTTTTTTAAAAACCTGCAGATCAGTATTTTATCCCAATTCTTACAACAAACTGTGCTCATGACCAGGTTGTTTAGCTTGTGTGCCTGTACTTTTCTATGGCATTGCTTCTCACATGAGACTTTAATAAGAATAATAATGCCAAAGCAAAGTCACAGCTTTTAGCTGAGACAAGGAATGTGCTTGGCTCAGGATTTCGTATGTTGTATCAAAGTACATTTTCTGCTTGCCTTCCACGGGCTCTTAATATTTCTTTGTTCCAGAAAAAAGATGCAATCAGTTGAAGTATGCATAGAAAAATCTGAGAAAACCCTTTTGATTGGATTTGTGCAAACTAGTCCCTTTCCTCTAGTCTGTGTTCAGTTTTGTGTATTTTGGTACAAATATTATTATATTGATTTCTCCTGTTTTTTACTTTTTTTCCCTTCCCTTCTTTCCATTGAGATGGTGGGATTTATCTGTGGAGTCATGGATTACCCCCACTTTCCCTCTCACCCACCATGTAGTGGCCTTCCTTTATGTGAGAAGCTGTAATAAATGAGGTTTTACTGGCTACCTCCACAGCTGCCTGTTATGTAAATGTAATACTGCTGCCCATGTAAATTTTGGAATCATGCGAAGGCTTAGCTAAGCATAGAATGACATTCATTCAAAAATCATGTAGTTAACCAGCAAGTTGATAAATCTGAATAGCTGTATGTGTATCTTTTAATAATTCTGATAGAATCTGTGGGAAATCATGAGGTACAGACCAGTCTTACTGTTACGAAGGAACCTATCCAAATTGAATTCGGGAAGGATGGCCTGACCTACGTGGAGAAACTCTTGCTTAAGAAATTCAGAAGGTATTGTTGAATATCATTGCTGGTACTAATAAAAGAAGCCAGAACTACTTAATAGCATTAACAAAAAGTCCATTGAAACTTTTTAAATATTAAATATGTTATCCAGAGTTAAGGTGACTGTATACAGAGTGCTTTATTTTAATAAAATAACCATTCTAATCAAACTTAATATTACAGAATTGCTGCAGAGGGAGTATTTGGAAGGATTCTCTTTGCTATCAGTTTGTTGTGGTATTTGAAGACTGGTAGTCTTTCAAGACTGATACTTGGCTGCTTGATTTTGGGCATTTGCTACAGGAGTTTTACGGAGAAAAGGAAGTGCAACCTTCAGGAGAGTTTTATAAATTACATTACAGAGTTGTTTTGTTGGTCTCTGAGGTGTGAGGTCATCTCAGTGAAATTAGGAAAAGTTGCTGCTTTTCAGCAACAGCGAATACTGCTGCAGTAAATAGTGTGGTGTTTTGTTGTCTTTTTCAATGACTGTGATATTAAAGAAGGATGACTTTTTGAGTTTGATTTATTTTCCTTTTTTAGAACTCCTGTTGACAGAATTTCTGGTAGTTGCATTCAAGATTTAAGGCCTGTGCAAACCAGGAGTGCACATCAGGCTGTGACTGGAGAAGGAGATGATGATGATGATGATGATGATGTTGATGACGACGACCTAACAGGTGTCATATATTTCTGTTTATGTAATCTATTAGATACTTTTTTCTTGGGATTTTTTTTTACATGGTTGCTGAGCAGTTACATACTTAAGTAGTTTCTGCTTAAAGAAAGTAACAATAATGAAAGGAGAGATTTATGGTATTTCAAAATAAATAAGAACTTTGTATAAGTGAATCTTGAACAGGAAAAAATGAAATGCGTCGAATTAACTATATTTTGTAGTTGAAGATGTGAGGAGATATTGGACATCTGTGTTTAGAGAGACAGTACCCAACATTAGTTCTGAGAGTGCAGAGTCCTCTTTGAAAATTGAGTTCCTTGATGATGTAAGTATGTAACAAAGTATTTAATGAATCTTCACAGTGATATGACGTGATTTGTTTAAAAGTTGGTCTGTTAAATATTTAAAGTAGCAACAGTTAAATAATTGCTAAATATATATATATATTGGTACATTATTTATCTTTTCCATACAGATATGGAAAATTTATCTTTCCAAAGGTTCCCTGTAATTTTTTCGTGTTGTGTCCAGGGACCTTTACTATATAGGAATGATACAAAAATAAAATCTGCAGACTTTTAATTGCTTGAGTTAATGTTTGTTTGAATTTTAATCTATTACTGAATATGGGGTTTTTTTTTGTTTGCTTTGTTTAATTGGTCTTATGGCAAGGACTCGGAAGAATCATCTGACTTTTTCGGGATGGAAGCTGGGGCTATGAGAATGAATAAGCACAGAAAAAGTGAACCACTGAAGCAGTATGAAAGGTACAAGAAATGCAGAGATTATTTGGAAGAGAAAAGGGAATAATCCTGTCTTCTGATTTAGTTACATTCCTAAGAAACATCTTCTCATCCTTGTGCAAAACATCTGCAGCAGTGTCATGACGCTTAGTTACTGCTTTCCCTTCCTTTGCATTTCTTTCAAGATCCTGTCTGTGATTGCTGTTTTTTGTCCTTGAAAGTTTTAATTTGAACAACCTAATGATTTGATGACTAGTTTGTAAGACAGTCTAAGAACATTTTGGCAGTTAACAGGCATATGACACGTTTACCATTAAAGTTAGCGAACAGTAAGTTTGTCAGTGAGCCACAAAGGTACATTAATTGCCTGTAACTAGAGAGATGTCACTTTGAAATGTCTTTATTTTGTTTGATTGATCACTCCAATATTAAACCATGTAAGATACATTTCTTTGTATGTATATGCTCTGAATTACAGATAGAATTTCTCTTTTGTATGCGTTTGTCTCAGTAGGAGCAGGGACTAGCATACAGGCAAGTCTGTAATTGATCAGTGTGGTGTACTTTTAAGATACTCTCACTCAACTGATCTTGTAATTCCAGGCAAAACTAAGAGTCCTAATAAAAATGATAGAAGTGCAGCTCTTCTGATCTGCCAAAATTTATTCATGATTAGATGTGATCTGTTTTGTTATGTTGTATTCTTCTGGTCTTTCCTCCTCCCTCTG
>NW_010189517.1:0-17443 GCF_000695765.1 Mesitornis unicolor | reverse complement strand
TTCAGCAGTTGCAGATCAGAACAACACAGTACCAGACATTTTGCCTAGAAAAACTGTAGGCATAATGAGAAAGTCATCTTGTCATTTAACATCCATAGCTGACACTCAATATTTTTTACCTCTTCCTTTTGACAGAAGTTCTGTTTCTTATAAAGAAGTTTCTCAAGGTAAATTTTGAAAGTTATTTTTACAATATACGTAAGTGTATACAGTTTTATCGTTCTCTTATAGGATGTGGTAGTCAACTATAAGGGTTGTCTGAAAAAATAATTAAAGATTGTTAAATTATGTACCATTCCCTGGGCTATGCAGGTCCCTTAACCACAATTTCATGGACTGGTCAAGCTATTTTGAAATTATAGACATCCACTGTGACAGTAATATCACAGCTGTGAACCTGCATTTGAGGGAGACTGCCCAGATATGAGTTGTATACTGAAAACAAGCCCATTATAAAGCAGATGGAGTGGTCTTACAAATCTCTCAGTTTATCTGTATGTTGTTAGATGTAATGTGTGGCATGTGTCCTTTTTATGTAGAAAAATGCTTCTATATACATAGGTTGAGAAATTGTATAAATTATTACCTGTTTTGCATGAAAGATCATAGCTTGTGTGTAAATATTCGTGTCTGTTGCATGACTCTTAAGGGGTCCCAAAGATCTTACTCTGTGTCCCAAAACTATGTAAAATATATTATCACTTTTTAATATTAAGCAATAAGTTGGAATCTAAAGGTACTGAATTTCTTATTCTTGTAAGTACCAAACAATTGCTCCAGCACTTCAGAACCTAGCACGTGTTCCTTTTGTGCTTAGTTCAAGAAGCTGCTTATTTAAGTCTTCAAATGTGAAAAAGCAAACAAGAGGTGACTAATGAGATGTGATTTTTGTGCTTCTTTGGGCACAAGATAAAAAGTAAAATAGCTGTATCTTGTCTAAATAAAGAAAAACAGCTCACAGGATCATTCATAGCCTCATAGTATTTATTTCAAACTACTGTACTACTTTTAAGGAAATTTTTTAAGTTCCTACTATTGCAGGTCTTACCCTGGCACTGGTTAGATTACAGCATTCTAAATATAAAAAATTACATTAGCATGAAGAAATAGTTGGAAATGTGTTACAATTATTATTAAGATTTAATGTTTTCACAGACAATGATGAACATATGTATTAGATACCCAACTGGTACTGCTACATGCTAAGTCTAGTCTGTGTATGTTGGCATCTCGGGATATCAAACAGGAAACTGATGAAAGCTAACTGTTCTTATGTGTAATTTTGTGGCTTAGGCATAACTTCAATGGAGGTTTCATATTTTCAGTTAATGAAGAAAATATAGTAGACTTGCAGATTATAGTTAATACTCATTTCTGTTAAAAAAAATTCCTATTTTCATGATTTTGTTGTACTCTTGTAGAAAAAATGCTTTCCTGCAGTCTTGAAAGAAATGCGGTGCAAAAGGAGTGTATGAAAGTAAAGGCTATGGGAAGATCATTTAGCTCCTGTAAACTACCTGTGAAGAATTCTAACCCTACTGAAATGAGCAGCAAATACCTCCTTGAGACACAGCTGCAAAAAACCAGTGAAGATTCACGAGAACCGGACAGTGTCTGCCATAGCCAGAGTTTTTCACCTGCAATTACAGAGTCCTCAGTGGTAAAATATTTTATCTTTGACTGCTAACTAGAGAAACTGTTGCATAATCTACTTTCCCAGTTTAGCATAAGGCAACACACTATGTTGCTGAACCAGTTGAGAGAGAGTGATAGTTGTATAGTTACCATGAAATATTCTATCACTTTTCCCCATTCTCCTCCAGACCATCCCCCTGCTTTCCACAAAGCAGTCAAGAATACAGTTTTAATCAGAGGGTCATCACTGCCTACCATATTTCATATGCAGGAGATGAAGGTCTCTGTGCTTTTCACTTTATAGTGTCAGTCTTCTGTTGATGTTCAAAAAAAGCAAAAGAAAGAACAAACTATTCTCAGACAAAGACAAAAAAAAAGATGTGTTGAGAGAAAAGGCAGCTTTTCTGATGTTTGTATCAAGGTCACTTCACACCTCGATTGAATGCCAAAAATTGTAGATACTCTTATCTAACATCAATTATTCAAATATTCTTTTGCTGAAAATAAAACTGAAAGCAAAAAAAATCACAGGTTGAGACATTAGATTTGGAGTCATTATTAAACAGTATTGCTTTAGTTGATGCACACAAAGATAAGTGAAAACAAACGAAGAAAAACTGCTTTTCACGTCCACAGTCAATCACTGGAAAAATAGACTCAAATTCTCACACTAGCAATGGAAGTTTATAGGATTTTAAAGCTTATATTATCCTTATGAATATCTATTATACCAGGCTATCAGAATCATCCCACGTTTTATGAAATGAGCATTTTAGTAATATAAACTTGCAAGGACAATTTATGAAGTTTCCTGTTTGTAATATCTTTGTGTTTTATTCAAGTTACAGGTTATAGCCAAAAGACAGAATTCTGTTTCTACACAGTACTGGGGACTTGAAGGTTTCTTTGTTGTGGGTGCATCCCCTAAACAAGGGGTGCTTGAAGCACGTTCTTCACTGTGTGCTGACTCTAGCCCTATGGATAGTACTGACCTGTTTCCAGGTATTGGCATATGAATAAAATCCTCAAAGAATATACATATTTATCACTGTTGCTGTAAGACATCCTTCTCTTCATGTAACTTAGATCTAGCTTACATTTAGAAGTCACTTCAGGGTAACAGACATGCTAACACACACAACTGGTGCTGTGGAAGGATAAAATAAACTCGGTACCTTGAGATATTTTACATCAATATAACGCCATAGATTTATGTGCTGCTTTATGTCCCCTGAGAATTTGGTTCCAGTAGGAATTCTTGCTTTTTTTTGTGTGCATAAAGTACATCACAAAAAAATAAAGCTGTTATGCCTTTGTTTTTAGTGGTGTATTCAAAAAAAGTGAAAATTTTGATGAACATTAGTTTGATGTATATCACTTGAATTTAATTTTGATAGTGTGTTATAGATGATTGTTTTTTACATTGTGTAGAAAACTTGTTGCATGACTTCTTTAAATCACGCACACATTAAATGCGGCAAATATAGTAACAGTAAATGCATATTAACACAAAGCCTGCAAATAATTTCTTCTATTAATTTTTAATTTCAGGAAATGGAAAGTGGGTTACTGAAAGGAGCTTAAGTGAATATGCTGATGACTCTGTCTTAGAAAGTCACCTGAATAGATCTTCAAGTGCTTTGGAAACTCAAGGTAGAATTTCTCCCCTAACGGTAGCGTGGAGGTCACACCCAGGTAAGGATGGCAACAGCTTTGAGGTCCTACTGAAACAGGTTAATTTCTCTTATGTAGAAAGTAGAAGCACTCTCTTGTGATTATTCGGTTGAATGTAGTTGTATTCTGCGTATACTGGCTTATATACTTGGCATTGTTTTTGTAAGAATGGGCTTCTGAGTTAAAAATGCTCTTTACAGCTGTCACTAATAATTCTTTTTATTATGCTTAGTTTCTGCTCCTGCCTCTACCCTATTACTCCACTCTTAGATGATGTATTACTGTGAGTTTTGCAGCATCTAGTACATGGTTTTGATCTAATAAAAGATTTCTTAATGGTACTGAAATAAGTTTTATTACATTAACTATCAGAAATAAGAATACAAGTAATGCATAACTGCACCTGTGCTTTTTAGTTACTTTTCTCAATTTCAACTGTCTCCATCTCAAGAAATGTAGCTTACATTATTTTTCTCATCTAAAACAACCAGTCTGGCATTTTAATCTTAAAAACACTATGTGCAGAAATTGAAACTGTCAATTTTGAGTCCCAGAAAATTATTTTAAAGTGTACATATTTCATTCATGTTGCTAAATTAAAAAAAAAAAAGGACAGAACCAAAGATTTAAGCTTTCTACACACATTCTCAGTCTCACCTCTCTCAAAATCTGTGCGATTATACAAAATATTTAAATCAAATATTTTTTTTCTGGAAGATACCCGTGAACTGTGAAGTGCTGCTTCCCAATAATTGTAACCTCTTTGTTAACGTTTATTTTTCACAATCTTAAGAAAAATTGATAATCTGTTCAGATAAATTCATAATTGCAACTAAAATTAATGTCATTAATGAGCTAAGATAAAATTCTCTTTATGCCTGAAATCTTCAATTATTAAAAGTTGTGACTTTCTCTGTTACTTCAGGGAATGATTGTAGAAGACCTCGATCCACAAATACGCTACGCCGTAAACTGACTGGGAACTATCCAACAAACGCTCAGCCAAGACCAAAGAGTCCTCCTATGCGTACATTGAGAGTTAATGCTGAGATATCAGAACACAAGAGCCTTGATGTAACTGAACAAGATGAGTATCTTTGGGAACATATTGCTGCCCAGGAAACCCTGCTTACCCTGGAAAAAGAGTTACTAAGTTATACAGGTAAGTGGCAATACTGCTTTTTTTTCCCTCATGTTTACAAGTAACATAAATGAAATAGCTACTTGTTTTCATCACCTTCTCAGATCTAACTGATTTTGATGCAAAAATGTGCTAAACTATTTGATGTTTAAGACATCTGTGGTTGAACAGTGATTTATTTTCATTCAATCATACGTAAACCTACCCGTTATTTAGTAGAAACAAACTGTTTCACACAACTTTCTAAAGTTTTTGTCCCTTGCATTTTTGTTGCAGAAGTCTGCAGGGTGTGCTAGGTACTATGTCAGATCATGAATTTCATTTAAATAAGTATCCTTTTTTTTGGATATTTAATAATGAACACTCCAGATGTTGGTAGAAGCTACATGTAATTTGATGGAAGGGCAGCAAGAAGTGGAAAAGATGGACAGAAAATTTTGTAATCTATCCTGGTGAGAACTGTCAATAATAAGGCATAATAGACATAGTATTACCTTTAGTTTTGAGTTTGACTCAGTCTCCTTTCCTCTGTCTCTTTAAGCCCATATCCTCATTTTCTGGGAGGAGTGGGGGTGGCAAGTGGGCCGTTTGGTTGTGGTTGAACAGAATAAGTGAGTTCTGGTTTTGTTCTTTGAATACTGGAAAAAAATGATTGGATGCTTCTGTTCCATCTTAATGAGAAGATAGACCAAGTGTCTGAGAGATTGTGTGCCATAAGCAGCCTTGTTAGATGACATCCCTTAGGCTGTAACACGGTCCCTCCCTTCTGAGTTGCTATGGTACTTTTATGTTGGCAGGTCCTGCCTATGATGCATCTTCAGTAAACAAAAGTAGCCCGGATTCCAGAGTGTTCTGTCTTTTAAAATATTCATCGCTTAAGTTATGCTGTATTTTTTCAAACAGGCCTTCTCTGAGGCTTCCTAATACTACATTTCAGGACGGCTGTCTCTCCTTTTCTGATATGTACTCATCAGAACCTCTGTGTTTGGAAGCTCTTGTTAATGCTTGAAGAACATCTGAGTATGCTCAGATGAGAATAGGGAGGGAAATCATTGTTAAACTGTCCCATTCTTTCTCTACCTTTTCATGTGACTTCCTTGAAATTCTTTTCACTTATTTAGAAGTTCATAGCAAAGACCTATGGCTAACAGGGAAAATAGTAACGTGTTGTAGCATGTGTGTTGTAGAAGAACCATAGACTGTGACCACCATCGGTAATCTTTTTGGATCGGTGCATGTGGGATATATAATGTTAGTCCATTTTAAATATGTACTACCATAAGTCAGCTACCTGAGTTCTACATTTGCGACTGTATTTTGAGGTCACATAGGTATTAGTGGGCCCTACATGTAAGATTTCTTGTTGTATTGGCATAAATGTCTTAGAAGCAAATCCTCTCCATTACTTCTAATGATACAGGTACCATATAATAAAAAGTCATAATTTATTTCAGGGCTTTTTGTGACATCTTTCATCAGCTAGAGTAATTTTGAGACTTTTAATGGCAATTTTTTGCTGATACTATGAAATTCTTTAAAACTTAGTGTAGATACTGCATTCTTTTTTGTTTATATTTGTTCCTGAAATGACCTAAAATATTTCAGATCCTGAAAAACGTTACAGCTTAACGTCTGAAGATGTAACTTCCTCCAGCAGACACTCAGAGAGGATATGTGGAAATACTACAGATTTCCGTGAAAACCTGGAGCTAAAAGTCCACAGCAGAGTTGATACTCTCAGGTAAGTTAAACTTTCTCAGTATGTTTTTATGATATTATAAAATGTTCAATATGCCAAACATCTTGCCAGCACTGAAATAAAAACAGTCTTGGCTTTCTGATTGTACTTTACATGCCGAGTACAAATGTCAGCATGGCCTCTTTTGTATCTTGATGTTCTCAGCCAGTACTTTCAGGCAGATCAGATTAAGAAATAAGTGATATATTTTGTTGTTGAGAAACCGAACTATAGATTTTTGAGGTTATTTTTTTTTAAACATATTAGCTTTTGTTAATATATAGCACTGATATTTATAAAGTACCTCTATTACAAGTCACTCAAGTTCTTTGGTTGTATGTACCTTTATAAAGAGCAGTTGTGAACACAGATGAGCCAGTAACATTTAACTCGCCGTACTGTGCGATGTATCTGTTCCATTGCTGTGGGGCCTAAGGAGATGGCTCAAAAGAAGGAAGGTCCCTAAAGTTTTTCTGTCATTGGTTTCTTACTTTGATCTTGTAACTAGTAAGGGTAAGTGAGATGCTATGGGGTTAACTATGTGCTATGTGAATATAGCTGATTCAGAAATTTGTGGTTTTGGTTGGGTGTTTTGTGGGGTTTTTTTTGAGTTGCGAGGGTGGGGGTGTTTGTTAGTTGTTTGTTTTTTTTTAATGTTCATAATATTGAAATTGCAGGTCAAGTAGAAAAGTAAACAATGCTTGCAAATACTGCAAATAAGTATAAATGAGCCCCACTTTCATTGCTTAATTGTTCTAGGATGTGAGATTTCTCTATTAAGGCACAGTAGTGACAATGTTATTTACTTCCCACTTGTTTAAGAAGTGGAAAAGTATGTGACAGAAACTGAGGGGGAAAAAAGGACATAATAGCTTGTAATGTATACATACTTACAGGATATACAGTAAAAGCTATTTTCATGCTTTTTAATTCTACATATGTGAACATGCGTCACTAAGACTTGAACTAGAGTAGCTTGAGGAATTTGAGCTGCTGAAAATCACTGTGGTGTGTTTCTTTTAAGGGGCTGGAATGAAAGCCAAATGGAGGATGATGAAGAAATTCTGGAGGATAAGCGACAGGTCCTTGCATTACAGTGAACAGACAAAGAACTTAACGCAATTTCTATCTGTGTATAATACAAAACCAAGAAGCACACAAAGAGGTGTCTTGAGTGCTGCTCAAGATATTATTTATTAAGGATTATTCTGTAAAACTGTCAATTAAAATTCCTACAAATACCTTGATTTTGGCTTTTTTGTTAGTATGAAAAAGTAACAGAATAAAAGAAAACTGGTTTTGTGCTATGATTTCTTAGGTTTTTTTGTATTCTTTAATTTTTAATCAGTATAAGTTTTGTTGCCTGCAGATTAAATTTTTTGTCTTCAAATGCAGTTTTACGATGCCAAGCTGACAGGTAAGGTACAAGAGTGTATTAATGGAGTGTTCTTAAATTGGGAGTTTCAATATGGCTGAGTTTATACAGTGAGATGCATAGTAAGAAGCGTAATAGGTCTACTATACTTTACTCCTGATTCACATTACCACGAAGGGACTTCCACTTTGCAGAATAGAAATTAATTGTTTTACACAGCAGCGTGCTTCAGCTTTCTTAAAGGTTTGTGGGGTTTTTTTGTTGGTGTGATTTTTTTTGTGGGTGTGGTTTTTTTTTCCTTCATCATGTTCTATTTGAATGTGGTGGACACTATTTTCTGGTTTTTATTAGTTTTTCTTCACTGTGGTTTTCAAGATGCATTTCAAAGCATCTTAAAACTTACCCCTCCCCCCTTTTTTTCCCCCCCCCCCCCCCCCCCCCCCCGGTTAGATTTTAAAAAGTGTAACTATTAAATTTCAATGACAAAGGTTTTGGTCTCATTGTTGGGAAATTTTGAAAGCAGAATTAATTACAAGTTTTGGTCTGACGAGCATTACCCATTTGTGAGTAAATCACCTGACAAGACTAAAATGAATGGTAATTGTTATACACAGAAAACATAAAAATAGAAACTTTAGATTCTGATTTACATCTTCCACCTGTGTTCCACAGCTCTGTCATAACTGCTTTAAATGAGGAGTTAATAGACAATGAAGTCTGAAAAGCAACGCTGTACATACCTTTGACCAAGGTGTTATCCATTTTAAATTTAATGACAGGGTTATATGTCTACTTCAGTCATTTTTCATCACCGCAGAAGTGATCAGTAAGTTATAAAACTTCATGTCAGATGCTTTTTAATAAAGGTCATGATTTCCATCACTAGTGTGCTTAATTAGTAAATGTAAATGGTTTTAAGAAACGAATTTTGTTTGTAGCCTCAAATGTTTAAAGACGTCTTTGAGTGCTCATCTTGAAAAGCTGTGATTCTGTGTTCAGAGGTGGCAAATGACCTTCATGAGTGTATCAGTGGAAACGTCCTAATGTTCTGAGAATTGAACATACGCTTCTTTGTATACCTCCCGCGCCACAGAACATAGGTAATATGTACTTGTTGTCTGTCCCTCCTTCAATTATGCACTAATATTGGACAACATAGACAGTAATCTCTTCAATAACTACTTTTACAGGAAAAAAGTAACCTTCAGTAACCTAATCCATAAACTGTAGCTGTCGGGCTGAACAGACCATTGGTTTGATTTCCTGCCTCATTTCTTGTCTTTAAGGTGAGGGCATATTTTCCACTTCAGTTTTCTTTATAGAGTTCACCATATATTGATGTTTCACTACAGTAGTTCATTGCCAGAAATTCTAAGAATAAAATCAGAAAGCAGGAGTTCTATTTTGTAGATGAGGGCCAATGCTTTTCTCTCATGATTGTAACCTTTCCTTTCCTTCTGAGTTACTTTTCCAAATATTCCTACTACACTCATTTCCCATGCGCAGGCTGACTGCTTCCATGCTGTTCCCTGCCCTTTTTAAGTAGAAAACCAACGAAGCAGGTGCTACTGTAGTGTGTGCCTAGAGCCCTCAACAGTCAGGGTAATCCTTTGTGTTTGTGCTTGTCGGAGATAACTAGAAAGTCACTGACTGTTTTCAGCGTCTGATTTTATCAGTTTTCCCTTTTCTTGAAAGAAAAAAATGCTTGTTATACTTTCAACAAACTTTTAGACTAAAAATAAGCTTACTTCAGTGTATTAGTAATCTCTTTGGTTAGTTAGTGATGATTTAAATGCATCTCAGTTTTGAATTCCTAGTGAGGATGTCTTGTGTGGAATTTTCTCTCTTCAAGAGGTAGTGGTGGAACTGATATCCGAACTAGAAGACCAGAAAGAGCATCTGAACTGACGTAGTTTTGTGACATTTATTGCTTGTTTTTCTGTTGCAAATAGAGCAAATCTAGCATTTAAACCTTGCTGCTTATGATTATAGATGTGGCTTAATATACTTCTCTGATTTTTGCCGTGATACAAGTACAATGTGCAAATAGTTAAGTTCGGGAGTTTTTTTTTTCTGTTTCCTTCTGTGCCTGTTGGAGGGATGGCTAGAGCTAAACCCAAGTGTGAATGAAGGGTTTTGCACAGAAAATAATATTTTCTGTCCAATTGGAGAAAGAGAGAAGAGGGGGAAAGGTGAAAGACCATTTGATTTATTTATTTATTTACCTTCTCTGGTGAGTCTACATTTCTTTTTGTGTACATTAACTTTTGGTAACCTGATTTGCAAAACAAAGCCAATGAACTAACTTGGCCATTGATTTGGATTTTGAGAGAGGATGTCACATTCATTATAAAAGTATTCAGGGACTGATGTGGACACACCTGCTTTTCAGCAGTCTGGCAGACTATGGGTCTGTCTTTTGTTTTAGCTGTTTTGAATGTGGCCATTTTCAGCTTTCCAGCAAGTCTCAGTATAATACATGTCAATGGAAAAGACTGCTTGGTGGGCAAGTGGGCTTACTGGTTTTGGTGGTTCTAGAAGAGTACAAGAATGGGTGAACCTGGCAAGGATTGCAGTGGATTAGTAGAGAGGTTTTAAGGCCTTCTTTGTTATCTTGTGAGAAAATGTTTCCTTTCTGTCATTTCAACTGAAGAAAATACATGAGGCATTGTTTTTGTGTGTGGTGTTTAAATATTTGGTATCCCAACTGCTGTGGTTTAGGGCTCTTGGCTGGTTTTCTTCCCATGATTTTTCCGTTAAGAGTTTAATGTGAGACCTCGGAAAAATTTGACTCCACCACTTGTCTGCTTAGAGACTTGTTACAAACATGCTAAGTGCCAGGGAATGGAATAATTTGGGAAGGATGGAAAACTAGGAAATCTTTTCTATCCATTGTCAAGCTTTATGACCTGTAGCAAGAGCAATGTACTTGTGTATTTTACATATCAGAGTGCTACTGATCTATGCAGGATTAGCATGTGGCAGTAATCAGATGTTTCTGGGTGCTCAGAGCAATGTTTGTGCTTCACAGGGATCATCTGCCCATTTCTTATGGGGACACTCTACCTGTGTATTAACAATTTGAAATGTAC
Organism: Mesitornis unicolor; assembly: GCF_000695765.1. Classification (NCBI taxonomy): domain Eukaryota; kingdom Metazoa; phylum Chordata; class Aves; order Mesitornithiformes; family Mesitornithidae; genus Mesitornis; species Mesitornis unicolor. The sequence continues at coordinate 6,788 of NW_010189517.1, read as the reverse complement.
TAGCCCTAGTTCATTACAGAAATCTTTCCTACCAGCCAGTATTTCTTTTTTTTCTTATACCCCAAACTGATGACACATCAAGTGGAGCTTCTATCAAAAAAGAGTCCATCAGGACTCCTGCCTCATACTTGCCAGTGGACCTGCCAGATTGCCTGGCACCTGTGGATGACTTCTAGAGGTAAATCTAGCTGGTAGCAAGTTGCCAAATATTTTAAAATCAGTTTCTGTATCTTGTTTTAAATATTGATTCTTCCTTCACCTTGCCAGGAGAGAAATATGTGGCATAGTGATAAAGGAATCATGTGAAATTTGTGTTATTCTGAAGTGCTATAATTCCAAGACTTGTGTTCCCCTTGTATTTCACCAGGTATCTTAGTGCATTTCAGGGAAGGTCATGGAATTGCTGGTAAGGTGGCATCAGACTGACACTATCCATCCTGGGTACTGTGCTGTTGTGCCAGGTTCTGCCATGCATCTATGTAGTTGCTTCATATGGAACAGTCATGTTGCCATGACCATTAATGAGCAAATTTACAGTGTAAAAATAATGTGCCTCAGTCTCGAAGTCCAGACAAACTCAACAGCTGTCAACTTCAGTTGAGTGCTTATTTCTAAAGCACTTACCTGGGAGTCCCTGAAATACTTTGACTGCCGTTTGCCTGATAATGTCTAACTGTATGTCTGGGGTTTTTTTAATATAAAGTGGCAGTCATCCAAGTAGTCAAGTTGTTGAAACCATGTGAAGTGCCATTTACTTCTGCTAATGTAGTTTGGCTGTACACACAAGAATATGTTAAGACTGGAAAGTGAGAATTGAGATTTTCTTGTTCATGTGTCATTTCAACGAGTTCTGGCAGTGAATGAATTACATTGGAAACACTGTTTGTGTTTGTGACACTACTTGTGCAGGTACTGTAAAGGCCTCTGGTGCATACTCTTTCCTGTAACAGAGCAGAGCTTGGTTTTGCTGTTTGATTCTAACCTTTAAGAGACTTTAAGATGCTGCCATTTGCTGCCTCTCATTTATAAAAATTAAGGATTGTTCTTTTGTCCATCATAATATGGCTAATGTGCATCTCATTCAATTATCAGAGACACATAAAACCAATTAGTTTTAATTTATCCAGACCTTTTAGATCAGAAAAAAATATATCTGTCTCTTTCATTTGAAAAATGAATTCTGCAAATTGCAAGCCATCAACACAAGGGCATTTCTAAATTATTTTGGTTGAGAGAAGTGTTCCATGACTTCCTATTTAATTAGGATTAATTAGGTTGTTGAATATGCTTATGCTTTTTTTGTAAGGGAGGGAAACATGATCATCTACTTTATATTAATATTACAGATCAGGTAACAAGCATAAGAAATGGAAGCTTCAAGAAAAACCAAACTAATTTTCCATACATTGAGAGATGTAAAGACTCTCAAAAAATAAAATCTATCTTTGATTTCAGTTAAACAAAGGGATTTCAACTGCCAATTTCCAAAGGAATTAGAAGGGAAATGTTCAGGAACAAATATTCAGCAGTGGCTTTGTTTTACTTCAGTTAAAAATGGCACTGGCACAGGCTTTTTGAGAAGCAGAGGTCAGGTTTTGGAGTCTGTATAAGCAGGTCATTTCAGGTTCACTTCTGAATAGTAGCTGATAAGGAAGGCAAAGTTTGCAGTGGCAAGTGTGAAAGCTTGGTAGATTAGAACTAGATTCTGTATACTAGTTTAACTAAAAAGTAAAAAACCAAACCAAAACAACCAAAAAAACCCGACAAAAAAAACCAAAAATCAAAACCAAAACCCCAATGAACACCCCTCAGCAAATCCTTGAGTTTGGCCCCATGTGTACATAAACCATTTCTCTGAACCTAATACAGCAAAAACTACCTAACATGAATATCTTGAAGAATACAAATATCATTTTTGAGTGGTTTCGTTTTGTCATTTGTTGGGTTTTTTTGTTGTGTTTGAGGTTTTCTGGCAGTGTTTCAGTTATGGTAATTCTGCCTTTTTTTCTAAACATTATTTTGGAGGAAGAAATAGCAAAACTCCATCAGTTTATTTTCTTTGCTGGGTGTGAGTCTTCCATATGTTACATTTACTATAGATTTGTCTATACAAGATTGAAAATTTCTGGCTAAAGAAATTCCTTATTCCCTTGGGAGAGGCTTTCCATGATTTTCTGCTGTAGTGAGTTTTTCTGTACCATAAAATAATGGCAGTGGATGCAGCAACTGTTAGCAAAGCAGTTGCACAGAGATGTAGAGGTGATCTTTGTGAACTGGGAATTATGCTTGGATCTACTGAATATTCTATTTTGAGGGGAGAAAGAAAGAGGGCAAATCATTTCTTCAGTTGTGTTGCTGGGACAGGTTCAGTTTCTCGACTGCACAGAAGACTAACAATGACTATACTTTAAAGGAGGGTGCTTGTCTAGTTTGGAAGCTGTTGCAAGTGTAGGATCACCTTTGCTAGAGGCTGTGGACAGCATCAGTCCAAGCATTTGTTGAGGGAGAGGTATTTATAGTTGTTAAATAGTTCTTTGAGCCTAAACCTCTGTTCTATGTACTGATGTATTTCTCTGCAGAAACTATTTCCTTGCTTTGCTGCTATGCTCCTTGTAGCTCTATGCTTACACTTCCCACTGCAAGGTGAAATTATAAGGGAACTTCTCTGAGCAGATGTGTCTCAGAAGCACAAGAGACTCCTTCTATTGTATGGGAGACCAAGACCACAGTGCCTAGAAGGAAATGGTCCCTGAGCCTGTGTCTGTCTGTGGCACTGTGACCTGGAGATGGTACGGACTCACTGTTCAGGCTCAGAGAGCCCATCTGTGGTAGTCTCCAATCTTGTTATAAATATAGTGGCCCATCATGTGGTGCACACAAACTGTGTCTACGAATGCTGTTTCTGCACCAGAGCAGTCACAAAGCATTTTATTTTTTTACTTCAAGTTTGAATAATTTCTACAGGGAATCATGAAGGAAAGTTAATTGAATGTGGCTCTGTTTGAAAAATGTGAACACTTTTGTTAATGTACTATGAATATATAGTCCTGAAAGAATAATACACAGTTGCATCATTTCTGTCTGGCGACTGTAGCTTGCCAAATACATATATACTTTCTCTACTACTATATTTCATTTTCCTATTTACTATATTACATTAGAATTATTATTAAATTATCAATTAGAGCCATCATGCGTTGCTTAAAACACAGCTACTGTTCTTGGCATTATTTGCATTTAGCTGTTAAAGTGCTGTAAAAATAGTTTTTCCAATCACAATTAGAACACCAGCTACTCAACAGAAAGAACACAGAGCTTTCTTTAAACATCCCAGAAACTTTTGAGGCAAAGAATTACCATATCTGTCCCCTTTAATTCCAGTCATTAAGCTTTCACAAATTATTTCTCTTGGCTAAGCTGTTCTTACACCATTATTTGTTTGGGCTTTTTTTCTTTCTTTGCCCCCGCAATCGTTGGTGTATCTGTGAGAACAGTACCAAAACATGCTAATCAAGGTTAAAGCCTCATTCTGCTACACACCATTCTTTGTAGGTGAGGTGGCCTGTGCTTCACAAGAGTTGGACCTCAGAAGAACACAATTATGGCAACACTTTTTTGAACAGAAGGAGCTATAGTTATAGATACAACCTTTTCTCTCCCAGCCAGTCCTCTGTTTTTTCTTACTTTCTAATTTTTGCATTTTTAAAGGTGATTTTGAAAGCTTGTGTCCATTTAAAAGATGACAAGTTGGTTTTGTTGTATATTTTTTTTTGGAGAGGGCCAGAACAGAAGCAGAGATAAGAACTTTGATTAATTTTTACCACTATTGGTAAAAAGAAGAGAATATCCTGGCCTCCTTTTCAGCAGAGATTATGCAAATGGCTTAATTTTGGATGATGAAATCTTAAGAACATCCAAGGACATCCTATCTGTTCGTAATAAAATCTGTGGGAGTCTTGCCAGTGAAAGAGTACATAATGTTCTTAGTCACATTTTTGCTTTCACTGTTTAAATGACTTTGGAATCCATTTTATAAAATGTACTACATAATGCAGCAACTTTTTCCATCACTGTGAGGGACTCCACTGCCTCTCTTAGTTGCTGCGTACTGGCTTCACTGGCTTTCACCCTGGTCAGTCAACCTAAGGTATATCATTGCTTGGAAAGAGGAGCGTGGGTTGTCAGGAGCAGTACCGCTATGGACTGTTTGGTAAGAGGAGAGCTCCTGGAAATACTTTCCAAAGTCTGTCAACTGCTATGGACTCTCTCAAGTGTAGGAGACAGAGTTCAGGCTGATAAACTGCCTGACAAATATAGAGCTAAGGAAATCATTTTCCAAAAAATGTTTTAGTACAGAGAACTGCGTGCCCAGTGTGATCTGGTGACTGGCTTGACTTCTGCTGTAAGATTACCATTAAAACCTTTTTTAGATTATCCAATTTTTGAAAACCCCTGTCCCTCTTTTTTTATTTAAAGCTATGATATGACTTCTAAAATAATTCCCCAGACATGCCAGATTTCATCACTAATCGGTATTGTCATAGTAGGCACTAAGAGCGACAGTCAAAAAGTTGTCACATTCTGCTGTCTAAATTTCTTGTGTTAGCAGTGCTTGCAAATTAATGTGGAAGGAAATAAAATCTTTAGCTTGGTTGTAGGTAGATTAATGTTTCTCGTGCAGGAACCAGTAGTGTTTAATAAGAGCTTGGTTATAAATTAGTTTTTCCTCCTCGTGGTGTAGCTGAGTGGGAAAACTAGAACTGGGCATGAGCAATTTAAATGATGTTCATGCAGCTCTGTTTCCCTTTTTAAACTACTTGCTGTTGAATGCTTTGAAATTTCACGCTTTGTATGGGTTTGAGATGGGAATGGGAAAAAAAATGCTTTTCCATTTTGCTAGAGTACAGCACTAAACTTCAATTTCAATGTAGGTATTGAGCAACCTAATTAGATTTTTCACTTTTCAAGCTGGAAAGCTTCATAGCCAATATGGAAAGACATTGCTAAGTTAAATAGATTAGAATTTGCTCTGTATGTAGGAAATGCAGTATGGCTAGAGCCTGTAACCTGCTTTGTATGGAACATTTTTGCTGATTTACATTTTAACAGAAGTATTGAAGCAAGGTGTTTTCTACTGTCTGTTTAAGAACTGGTCACATCATTAAACTCTTAAGTAGACTGAAGGTTTAAGACCTGGTTCAACCTTGACATTGTTCGTCAGGCCAAAGTTAAGATAGAGTAACTAGGAAGAACGGTAAATAGCATTCACAGTTATGAATATTATTGTTGCTGTGTCAGCTTTAATTTTACTAGGAACTTTTAGGCCTTCTTGGCAAGAACCTATTTTAATGTAACATTTTTTAAATTAAGAACTTTAAATTGTCCTGGTGTTTTATAAACTGCTTAGAAGAATGAGATTACTGTTCTGAGGAGTTTGGAGTTTAAAATGCTGTTCACTTCATCAAAAACCAACACAGAATGTCATAACTACCCTTTATTTTTTCTACATTGCACTGAAAACATGAAGTATCTTTTCGTAATTTAAGACATTTATGACTTACAACACTTCAAAATACAATGTTTTATAGTTGTATGCAATTCCATTCTAGAGCATAAATTAAAACTGTAACTGTCTTCAAGACTCATCACCAAGTAACATTTCTTATGCTGCATGAGATGACCCTGTTCTGAAAGTCAAAATAGCTTTCTAGAGAATATTTCACATGTTAATATTTCTACCTGAATATATTTGGCAATGTAATTCCAGGAAAGTTTATGAGTTTACTTATGTAACTTGTGTGTAACTCTTGACTGTACCAGTAATATTGAAATAAACCGTTTTCCTTCCACTTGCCTGCAGCATTTTATGCTGAAACTTTATAAAGTTTGGATATTCAACTTCTACATTAATGTCTCTCGTATTTACATTGTTCCTACGATGTCAAGCTGCAGAAGTGAGAAATGTGCAGCGGTACCAAGACCGTGGCTTATAGCACAGTGTGTCGGGAATATCGTGCACGCTCAGAAAATCACACTATATAAACTATATCACAACAATGGGGTTAGTACTCACTCACAGGATTTTGATCTGTCTGTAGGGTGTTTGTCATTATTACTTTATATGGCATCTACATTTAACAAGGCAGCTAAGGAATCATGAGGTTTTTTGCTTAACAATTTTTTTTACTGCTCAACATAACCTTTCTTTTCATTTCGTCAAATATCAGAAAAATAAATAACTGTAGAGTTTTATTAGTTGCAGATAACTTTCCCAGACAGCTGTACTTTAAGCATGTTGTCAATGTAAAACTTGTTTCAGAAGCCAAAGCAGCCTAGGAAGTTCATTAGTTTAAAACACAGCAGAAGTTACGGGCCACTTCAAGGTGCTAACAGTGTTAAGTAGTTTGCCATGGCATAGGAAAGTCATTGTCAGAGTCATGCAGTATTTTTCCTGCTTGGTGTTAAGACTCTTACTGCTTTTTGCTGAGCATTCTGGAAAGGAAAAAACACCCAAGTATAGTAATGTTTAGTAACAGTCCATTGCATGAAGGAAGATGAGTAAGGCCGGATACCATGTCCAGGAAAAATCTACTGGGAAGGGAAGTTGTCCATGCTAGTTTGATGTCTGATTGTGTCCTGAAAGTCTCTCAGTTTCCATGAAGGTTAACAGGGTTTAAGTTAAGTTACCAATGCCTTTTAAAAATGTTTTATAATCTCTTCAGATGTTTAAGTATGAATATAAATAAGCGCAGGGAAGGAGTTCACAGAATCACACAGAATCACAGAAT
>NW_010189516.1:757-1460 GCF_000695765.1 Mesitornis unicolor | reverse complement strand
ATAATTATATATGTACCTATATATATAAATATAAATACAAGGACATATATAGATATAAATATATAAGCACATGTGTGCATCCATATGTACGTGGAAGGCTCTTTTCCAGCTGCCATTTCCCTGCCAGACTTGTGCTGTTGGCGGCTCCCGGGGGAGCTCCCTGTGCCCGCCGGGATTCCTGTGCGCTCGCGTCAGCTGGGTGTATCTGCAGGGGCCGGAGAGGAGCTATTTTGGAGCTGGCGAGGAAGGAGCAGCGTGCAGACAGCCCGGGCTGCTGGGAAGAGCTGCGTGAGTCGAGGGAGAGCAGCGCCAGCGCCCCGGTTCTCCCAAAACCTGTGGTGGTGTCCAGGTGTAGGGCTGAGCTGGGCACTAAACCCTGTCCAGACACTCGCTGGGAACCCCTCTGCCCTCCCCAGACGGGAAGAGAAAAGAGAAGAAGGGAGAGAGACTTAGAAAACCAACAGATTGAATGAAACAATAACACTGATACTGCAGGATAATGCTGGAAGTAGGAAAGAATGGAATATGTCCAGATATGTCCAGATAGAGATACAAAGCAATCTGAAATCCTCCCCAGTGACCATGATGTCCCCAGAGGCTCTGGGAGCACTGGCAAAGTCCCCTTGTGGAGCCAGCAGCAGTGGCAGCAAGCACCCGGTGTTCCCAGGCAGTCTCCCATGGAAGGCCTCAGCGGGGCCGCACC
>NW_010189516.1:0-621 GCF_000695765.1 Mesitornis unicolor | reverse complement strand
TTTGCCGGGGGGGTGGGTTGGTGGGATGCAGTAGCTGGTTGGGCAGGGTTGGGTCTGCTCCTGCTGTAGGTGCAGCCACGGCAGCCATGGGGAGCCAGTGGCCTTGCCATGTTTCCATCCCATGGCAGCGCTATCACTTGGAGCAGGTCTCCCGAATGCAAACCTGCATCTGTGGTTCTGTCCCAGTGCCGCCAGTGCCCAGGGTTGGACTGGGTGATCCCATCCACCCTAAGCAAACCCGGCCCCGTTCCTGTGTGCTGAAGATGGGGTGCAGGAGCTCTATCACCTCGGCTGTAGCACACGCGTGTGCGCGCTTGCGTGTTCTGCCGTGCTCGGCAGCGCTTAGGACGGGCAAACCCCACACAGCTTCCTTCATTAAATCCCATTAATGCAGCATTTGGGGTATTTTCTCTTGAGGTTTAATAAGGTTCTGGACGTTGGGTGGTTATGATGGCTGATTTAGTGGGTGCCTTCCACCCAAAAGTGCCTTTTTTTGGCTGTGCCTGTTTATTGGGGCAAACTCAGCCGTTCTGGCTGCTCTTGGGCTCTGGTTTTTGGGAAACCCACGGAGGTTCTAGGGCTGGATCAGGAGCCAAATTTGAGGCTCTGCATCCTTTGGGG
>NW_010189515.1:552-1356 GCF_000695765.1 Mesitornis unicolor | reverse complement strand
TGTTACCCCCAAATACCCCAACCCTGGGGTATTAACGGGGGATGGGGGGTAAGTGGGGTCCCACGGTGACACCATGGGGGTGTCCTCATGGAACATGGATCTTAATGGGATGGGGGTGGTCAAGGCCACCAGGTGCCCCCCCAAGGGCCACCCCAGCACCACCATGGGTGCCCCCCACCCAAGGGTGCCCCCCAACCCAGTGGTACCCACCAAGAAGAGGTACTGCAGGCCGTAGATGATGGAGTTTATCGTCAGGACGGGCTTCCAGTCCTCTCTGGGGGCAATGACGGGCATCAGGGGGCCACCGTGGCCACCAAAGAGGTGGCCATGGCACCACGGGTGATGGTGGCCACCCTAGAGGGGGGGGCCACCTCAGAGGTGATAGTGGCCACCCAGGAGGCAGTGGTGGCAACATTAGAGGTGATGGTAGCAACCCCAGAGGTGACAGTGGCCACCCAGAAGGTGGTAGTGGCCACCCCAGAAGTGGTGGTGGCCACCCTGGAGGTGACAGTGGCCACCCTAGAGGTGACAGTGGCCACATCAAAGGTGATGGTGGCCACCCTGGAAGTGGTGGTAGCCACCTCTGAGGTGATAGTGGCCTATCTAGACATGGCAGTGGCCACCACAAAGGTGATGGTGGCCACCTTGGACATAGTAGTGACCACCATAGAGGTGACGGTAGCCACCCCAGAGGTTACAGTGGCCACTCAGGTGGTGGTACTGGCCACCTCAAAGGTGATGGTGGCCACCCTGGAGGTGATGGTAGCCAACCCAGAGGTGACAGCGGCCACCTAGGAGGTGATA
>NW_010189515.1:0-391 GCF_000695765.1 Mesitornis unicolor | reverse complement strand
CCCAGGTGACAGTGGCCACTACAGAGGTGACAGTGGCCACATCAGAGGTGGTAGTGGCCATCCTAGAGATGGGAGTGGCCACCCAGGAGGTGACAGCGGCCACCAGAAATGTCATGGTGGCCACCCAGGAGGTGACAGTGGCCACCCTCAAGGTGGTGGTGACCACTATAGAGGTGATAGTAGCCACATCAGAGGTGACAGTGGCCACCCTAGGGGTGACAGTGGCCACCACAGAGGTGGTGGTGGCCACTCATGAGTCGGTAGCCACCTCGGAGGTGTTGGTAGCCCACCTGAGGATGTTGAGGCAGACGTTGCCCTCCAGGTCGATGTTGGGGTGGTAGACCATCGTCTCGCACTTGACCTTGGGGGGGTCGTGGGGGTAGCCCTGGCC
>NW_010189514.1:2631-2898 GCF_000695765.1 Mesitornis unicolor | reverse complement strand
CAGAGAGGGGGCTGCGCGGCTCCAGCCCCTGGCCCCCACGCTGGGACATGAGGACCCCAGTGAGCTGCCACTGCCATCCAGAAGCACAGACCAACACGGGACCCCCTCCGGCCTCGATCTGCACAGGGCTCAAGCTCCCCGGGAGCCCCCGCTCAGACACCGAGCGCCGTCAGTGACCCCGAGCTGGTGATCTTCTTGAAGCGATTGGCAGCACACACCCCGATGAAGTTTTTCTGCAAAGGGGGGAGAGGAGAGGTGCTCATCCTG
>NW_010189514.1:1227-2321 GCF_000695765.1 Mesitornis unicolor | reverse complement strand
CACTGGGGACCAGAGGAGCCAGGGTCACCCACACTCGAGCCCCTCTGCCCAGCCACCCCCTTCCCTAACCACCCCAGAGCCCCAAAACCCAGGGGAGGAATCAGTCAGAGGGATGTGACCAATGGGGACATTGGGGGAAGCTGCTGGTCCTGGTGCAGTGTCAGTGTGTGGTACCCAGGGGTGGCACGTAGCCCTGGGGACACCCACTCCAGGACCCCTGGGGACCTCGCACCTCTTCTCCTTGATGATGAGGTTTGAGACGAAGTCCTTGGCCTCTTCAGAGACGCTCTCGAAGGTCTCCTCGTCGAAGTACCAGTTGGCGGCCAGGACGTTGTTGAGGGTCTCGGTGTCGTTGTCACCCAAGAAGGGGGAGAGACCGCTGAGCCGGGGGGCGCAGGGGGGTGAAGAATGGGATGCCCTCAGGCTGCAGCACCTCCAAAACCCCCCAAAAGGGAGCAAACCTCACTGCCCCCCAGCCCCACCTGCTCAGTGCCCCCTACCAGCATGGCATGGGGGTCAGGGGGGCTCATGCTCTGCACCCCGGCGCTGGCAGACCCCCTGTGCCCCCACAACGTACAGCATGTATGTGATGACGCCCATGCTCCACATGTCCGTGGAGTAGGAGACCTGCTCGTAGTTGACCACCTCGGGAGAGAGGAATTCGGGGGTGCCAAAGTTCACCTTCAGCTTCTCCTGGGGGTTGTACCTGCAGCCGGGGTTGAGGGGGGAAGTCAGCAGGAGGGGGCTCCCCCAAACCGCTGCCTCCCTCCTGCACCAGCCAGGGAGAGATGGAGCCAGCAGCCATGGCCAAAGCCACAGCCCAGAGTGGGTCCTGGGGCTCACAGCACCCCAAGGGTATGTGGGGCTGGAGGGTGGCAGTGGGATGGAGCCAAAGGGGGGAAGACAGCACCTTCGAGCCAGCCCAAAGTCGATGATCTTCACCATGTGCCCGGTGGCAGCGACGCAGAGGATGTTCTCAGGCTGTGGGGACAGGGACATCATTGCCCCACTGCTGAAATGGGACATCCCCAGCGTGGGGGTCCTGTGACTGACCCATGCTGTAGCAATCCCAACATGCAGGGACCCTTCCCCAA
>NW_010189514.1:258-1196 GCF_000695765.1 Mesitornis unicolor | reverse complement strand
AGCTGGTGGGGGTCAGGGGAGCACTCTGCTCCCCAGTTTGGTGCCTGCAAACCCCCCACTGACCCCTGTGCCACCGCTGTCCCCAGCCTCATAAGCAGCAGCCTTTCCCTGCCATCGCCCCCCAGCCCCTGCTGTCACCCCCCATCCCAGCACCTTGAGGTCGAGGTGGAGGACGTGCATGTGGTGCATGAAGCGGATGCCCTCGCAGATCTGCCGGACAAACACCATGCAGTCCACCTCCGTCAGCTGGTAGTCATCGTCGATGATCCGCTCGAAGAGCTCGCCACCCTCCACGCTGCATGGGGACAGACCATGGGGACAAACCATGGGGTCACTCGGGGCTCCCTGTCCCCTGCTGAGCCCCCTGCCCACCCTGGGGGACCCCAGCCCACTCCCATCCTCATGGTGGGACAAATGTACCAGGGTCAGACCCCCAAGGAAGGCACAGGGGGTCACCCCGGGACACCTCAGCTCCCCCAGGCTTTGGGGAGCAGAACAGCCCCGGCACAGCCCCAGCAAGCGGGCAGGGGGAAAAGGAGCTGCATGGGAAGGACCTGGAGCATCTCCATCCTCAACACAACCATGATGGAGGGAGATGCTGTTCCAGCCAGGCTGAGCCCGAGGTTTCCTCCAAGACCTGAGCAAGGCAGAAAGGTGCCCAAGAGAGGATAGGCAAGGTAGGGGACATCCCCTGGGCACAATCCCTTCTGCTTGGTCAGGGCCAGCACATCTACTCCATCTCTGCAGCATCCCCACGATGGTGCCCCTCACCCCGGTATCTGGCCCCGTGCGGCACAGCCCTGGCACTCACAACTCCATGAAGAGGACGATCTCCCGCGGCGTCTCGATGGCGTCGTAAAGCTGGATGAGGTTGCGGTGGTTGAGCTGGTTCATCACGTCGATCTCCAGCAGCACCATCTCCTGCAGGAGGAGCCCCC
>NW_010189514.1:0-207 GCF_000695765.1 Mesitornis unicolor | reverse complement strand
GCCAGGAGGAGCCCCCCTGCCCCGGCACGGGTCAGACCTTGTCCTTGGGGCACTGCTTCCGGATCACTTTGGCCGCCAGCTTGAGCCCTGTCTGCTTCTCCGTGCATGTGTGAACTTCCCCAAATTTGCCCCTAGGGAGAGAGAGAAGGAGCGGTGCCAATGCCATCACCCCCCAGGTGCTCCCCTCCACGTCCATCCTGCCCGAGG
>NW_010189513.1:612-883 GCF_000695765.1 Mesitornis unicolor | reverse complement strand
AGCTTGTGCCCTAAGAATGAGAGTTTGGGCCATCAAAATTGCCTCTTTGGCCTTAAATTAGCTTGTGCCCTAAGAATGAGAGTTTGGGCCATCAAAATTGCCTCTTTGGCCTTAAATTGACAGTTTGGGTCCTAAAATTGAGCAGTTGGGCCATAAAATGGGAATTTGGGCCCTGAGATTGAGAGCTTGGCCCATAATATTAAGCGTTTGGGTGCTAAAAATGGGAGCTTGTGTCAGGGGCGAAAATATCAGCTGAACAACCAAGCGCGGA
>NW_010189513.1:0-453 GCF_000695765.1 Mesitornis unicolor | reverse complement strand
TGGAGGCAAATTTTGGTTTACCAGGGAAGCTAAGAAGCCAAGAACCCCAGATTATGTGGGGCTACAGAAGAACTTTCCGGAGATGTTCAGGCCCCATAACAGCTTTTGATCCTAGTCCCTTTGATGTTGGTGCTGAGCCAGCCTTTTACTATTTCGGAGCTGGGCTGAGTCCAGCAGCAAAGAAAATGCGGAGGAAACGTTGGCTTCTTAGAGAAGCAAAGAAGCACAGAGCCCAATGCTTTGTGGGGCTACAGGAGATCTTCCCAGGGAAGGTGAGGCCAACACCAGCTTTCAGTCCTAGTCCCTTTGGTTTTATAGCAGGACCCGGTCGTTTGTTGTGGCAGAGCCTGGCTCCGGACAGCATCTTAAAAAACAGGGGTGAAGAATTCTCCTGCCCTGGCAAGCACAGATTGAGCAGCCCAAGGCTTCGTGGGTCTACAAAAGCGCTTTCTA
>NW_010189512.1:22918-24418 GCF_000695765.1 Mesitornis unicolor | reverse complement strand
CAATTTATACTGGAACCTGGGGTTGTTCCTCATACCATAAAGCAAAGGAGCACTAGTGTTGCAGTCATTCAGAACACACTTAAGCCTGGACAATAGTTGGTTTTATCTTGAAATGACCATATAACTCAAAACAACAGCAGACAATACTAAACTGATTCTATGTAAGCAGATGTCTGTTGGTGGGAAGCACATCCCAGCAAAGCCCCAGCAGCAGGAAAGATTTAAAACGGGGTAATGAATTTCATTGAGAGCCCATGCAGGTACCCCATCTGCTCAAGGGCTCTTGTTGTGTACAACATCAGCACTGTTCGTGTAGACAGTATGGACACCTATGGACACAAGGCTTCCGCTTGGCCTACAGCAGACTTGAACACTGCAAGACTGAGAAATGGTAGGCTCTTGAAGGTAGGATGCAGAGGGTGAAATACCTAGATCCACTGGTGGTTGTCCTTGTTTTATAACAGTCCAGTCCTGTTAGGGAGGACTTCTCTCTGTCCCATGCAGATTAATTTAACAGGCCCATACTCCAGTGAAAAGCCATCAACCTGTGTCCAAGAAACCTTGTCCATACCCAGTGGTTCTGTAAGAAATGAGCTGTCAGTGAAATACTACATTTCCAGCAAGAGATATCTTACTTGATCCCATTCTGGAGCTGGAAGCAAGCCCAGTGACAGGATTCAAATGACATCAAGATTCTTCATCAGCAAATGCAGCAATGACAAGAACAGTACGATGTTTAGTGCCTGTTTCAGTGAAGGTTTCAAGGTATATGGACTATGAACCCTTTTACTAAGCCTTTTGTCACAGTGTCAAATATACAGAAAAGCAGCAAGTAGCACATATGCTGTGCTAGAGAGGTGTGTGGGGGAGTAGAGGGCTACAGAATAACATAGCAGTCATTCCAAGTGCTATGCTGGGTGGACAAGACTAGGACAATACAGAGGGAGAGTAACTGGAGTAGTGGGGCACAAGACATGATGTATCACCTGGCCTGTAGCCCTCTGGCAGTACACACAACAGTTATGAACCTACCAGTAAATTTGGAACAAGAAGGCTGAGGAGATAAATCTGGCAAAGAGCTAGGATTCATAGGAAGAACTGGGACTCACTGAGCAAACAGAGAAGCCAAAAAGAAAGTAGGAGAGTGCAGGGAATAAATTAATAGCATAAGGAATGGGCGGAACAATCACAGGATGTTAGAGAGAGGCATTAACTGGGACTTGGGTGAACAAGTCAGCATAAAGGCACTGGAGATGGTTGGAGCAAGGAAACAAACTAGACCTGAAATAGGGCAGGAAGGAAGTAAGACTTCAATATTTAACTCAGAACCTGATTTAAATCAGGATGACAAAGTTGAGAAATGATAACTAAGAATAGATGTGATATATGAAGAACAAAAGAGTGAGTCAAGCTAAGGAAAGAGACAAGATGAAGGATGCTGACTCACAGGAAGGTGCATCACATATAGAAATAACCAACAAGTTTATGACATCTGTCTGT
>NW_010189512.1:15449-22887 GCF_000695765.1 Mesitornis unicolor | reverse complement strand
CCCTACACTAAAAGCTTAATTCATGAAGTAGCTTCTAACAACTGCAGTTTACAGCCAGTGTTTTAAACTGACCTTGGTTTTCTCAGAAATGTCTATACTGATGGGTATGTGCTGATACAACTGACCTCTGCCCATGCTTTAAGCCCACTTAACATTTGTGGATTTGAGTCCTAGAAGGATCTGTGGATTTGTATCCTATAATCAGGTTACAATACTTGTGTCTGAACAAGCAAGACCTCTGAAAAGCAAAAGGTTTGAAAAATACCCAGAATTTAGGTCTACATCTATTTTTATCATTCAAACAACTTCTGAAGGCTAATGTGCCCAGATTAGATCACCATGGACAAAAACACAAATACCAAAATCTTGTAACATTCAGTAAGTAAGTTTCGACAGACAGTAAGACATTTCTATAGGGCTGGGAATAACTTCAAGTTCATCACACATTCTCTCTTACTAAGAATAAAAATCCACAGAATGTTCATACACATGCTTGAAGGTTCACATTTGACTCCCTGCTGTTCCTAAGCCTATAATGTGGTGTCTTTACCAGCTGTGAATTTCAGCAAAGTCATTAATAACAATTGACTAAATACAGGCTACAAGTTCACAGGAATTAGAGAATAAGGCATTAGACATTTTGGAAAAGCAAGATAGAAACCAGTTTACAGGGAGATGGAAAGAAAAAAGATCAGATTATACATTAATAAATATTGTTGCTGAACTTTATGGTTTAGAAGCAGAATTTTACAGCTGCTCCTGGAGAATATGACCCCATCTTCATAGAATGCAGTGAACAGTTCCCTGTTCCTCGTTCTTTAAAATTAGATTTCCAACAAGCAGTATTAATACAATCATTTTCTTCCACCAGAAAAACATTACCAGTCTTTTTTTTTTTTGCAATATTTTGTAAGCAAAAGCAATTCTTTCATAATTTCCTTCCCCTTTTAACCCAAGCACAAACAGTTTAAAACAAGATACTTACTGGTGCATTTCTCAAAGTGCCTGTATCTGTATTTACTGTTCCCACAGAAGAACGCTTTTCAAGATACTTCTGTATTAAACATTCAAAAGAGGCAACTGTGTCGCTGGGGTTTATCAGCCATGCTGCAATCCTTGGATCCAACACGACACTATCAGCAACTACAGAAATAAGTTATTTCTGACAATGAATTATTTAAATTACCTCCCATACTGAGAAGTATTAAAGTTTTGCCCATCTTTCCTGTAGACACACATCACAAGTAGACAAGCTTTAACACCATGAAAATGTTAAACATTGAATTTGCAGCTATAACAAATGGTTATTATCATGACTACATAGAAGTTCTATATTGAATATTTTTGAAGAGGGTTTTTTTGTGTTGTTTTTTTTTTTAGGTTTGAGTCCCTCTTCAAGTATTAAAATGTAAGTAAACATTTAGTCTTTAAAAGCCTTTCTTTGTTACCACAGAAAAATTTCAAATTGAAGTTTTTCTTGTGAGTATGTCTCTCTAGTACAGCTTTTTTTGTTGCTGTTAACTTGATTCACATCTACAAAATTGCTATTGAAGGACAGGAGAGAAAATATATACTTCCTACCAATCAGTCTTCTAAAATCTTTAATGCATATATGAATTCACCTATGGGTGCACAATGCATTGTTCTCAAAAACCAGAACCTTCTGTCCTATGGGACTGTATGTGCTTACACTGCGCTTTCTCTCATGTTCACGTAGATGCATAGGATGGAGAAAGTCTAGCGCTGTTTTTTCTCTTTTTAACTATAATCTCAACATATATACTGCAGTACTACAAAGAAGAGGAGAGGGAAACTAGTAACTAGACTGCTTTGTGATATTCCAAGGTAGATCTGAGTATCCTCTTCAATAATCCCCGAATTCAAATAACAGTCCAGAGATACATTACAGAGAACTCCCCTGTGAAATGATACTCAAGTCCTGTCCTACTCTGAAACATTAGTGAATGCCAATGGCAAAGTGTGCCACATTTCACAAGTCAGGGCTAGCGTATCTGTGTGTATTCTACTGGTTACTACACTAGTTTGAGAATGAGTGTAGTAATTCATGTGATTGCAGTCAATATGACATAGGCAGAAATTTCAGTGTTTGCTTGATTTACAGTGATGGGACTTTTTTATCTTAAAAAAAGCAGGGGTTTAGTGTTGGGTTTTTGGGGGTTGTTTTTTGTTTGTTTGTTTTACCATGGCAGAAATAATGGCTAAGGAAGCATCAACTTCCACTGTTTCAAAAAGAACCTAGACAAGAATTCTTTTGGATACTAAAAACTTCAGATTCAAATGGTATCCATCAGATAGGACCTAACCTAGATCTAGAATTTTCTGTGTGTACAGGTTATAAAACTGTCACCAGTGCCAGTACCACTGTATTTCTTCCCCTCCTTGCCATTCCCAGGGCCAAGTGTCTTGTGTAGATGGTCACAGCAGATTCTAATCACCATCATCAGATTATTGTCATTTACCATTCCTGAAAGGTCACACTTACGTTTGCAATTCACTCAGCAGTAATCCAATAGATAGAAACAAGAAAAAAATAAACATTATATTTACATCTTCTATCTTCTGTTTGTAGTTGCTTTTAAATCAATACAAAAGTCTTATTTGTTCCTATCAAAAAAACCAAGGATCCATTCAAGTGATTCCTAATTCTCACAACCATGAACACGTCTGGAATTTATTTTAGCCTCTCCTCTCAAGCAGAGAAACATTTTCTAGGAAACACGAAACACAAAGCTGTTTGACCTTTTCAGCTATAGTCAGGACTGTGTGGAGAGCTTTTGTTTCCACTGGAAGCTATCCTTAAATTATTCAACAACTTGAGAAGAAATACATCATCCTGACATGCCAAGCCTCTGGTCACAACCTCCCCCAAAAACGGTGTTCTTTTCCATGGTACTAAAACTGTGTTTTCCAATATGTTACTTAACCACCAATCTAGTTACTTCTACACCTAGTGATTTTAACAGAAACATCAAAAGCACAGAGATTATAGGATTAGATCATAGATTAGATAGTTACCTTGTTTCCAGCTAATTTCATTACCAAAAACTTGAAGAAGAGTCCTCAGGAAATCTTTTGCATTGAAGCAAATAATTGGAACTTTGCAGTGTAGCATTTGAAACAACACTTGCCTGCACAGAAGTAGTTCATTAACACACACTATATTGCTTCTAGTTTTTGTGAATCTATTTACCTTATACATCCAATTAGCACCTAATGCTAAATAGTTAACATAAGACTTCATTCCTGTAAGAACAGAATATTGTGTTTGAATATTAAATTCTCAGTTCAGTAATACCTGAAGCTTCATTCCACAATAAATTTAACATCCTAGCAGTTATGCCTTATCACACACTCATAAAGAAAACAAATCCTTATTTAACGCTCAAAATTAGGTGCAATCTTAATCCAGAAGAGCAACTGGCATCCTGAATGACCCGAATGAGGTCATAGAGGCTTCTGAGTTAATGTAGTATTGCAAAATCCTGATTTAAAAGTTACTGGACAATCTAAATTGCAGTAATTGCCCAGTGTTAATATGCTATTTAAATCTTGTATGCTTCATCTTTGTCACATTTCCTTCCCTTTTGAAAATGTCTATAGCTTCCACATCCATGCTATTTTAAATAGATTTTTTAAATATACATTAGTATATAGATTTTACCCATTATTTGTGTCATTTTTTAAAATAAGCTCTATTTTGGGCAATACAGAAAAATAGTAATTTTTTATAAAGCTTTCAATTATATTTACCTTTGGTGGTATGAAACCATAGTAGCACGCTTTTGGACATATTATAATGGTGTAGATCATAAGCTATTATTGTATATAGTGCAGATCCATTATTAAACAACTGCACCATTCTTACAACAAATAATTACCTATAGGTTTAATCTAAATGCTAATACACTTATTCAACTTTTCTATTTCTGAATTTTAACTGCTCATATGTACATGCTTTATTGGCATGTTATTCTCAATTCAGAACACCTCATATTCAAACTAACAAGTTATTAAACTAGTTGTCAAGTAACTCCAATACTCCAGCTGGAGAAGTACAGGTCAGTGAAGTGATTTGTCTCAAGTCACAGTGGAGCAGTGGCAGAGACGCAACTAATAACCAAGTCCAACATCTTGAAAAGGAACCCTTTGGGATCTAATAACCCAAATCCAGCAGTTTACAATAAGGCAGTCATTACTGAAATTCATAAAATATACTAATGCAGTTTCAACATGTGTTTATTATATCCAAGAATCAGATTCAGTTCTCACTTCTCCCTTTACGGGATACTATTTCAAAGAAACAGTAAGGAATATAAATGGATTTTGGTTGTACTAACTGGAAATTTAAAACATAATCCAACTTTTTTCAAAATTTAGTCCAACTATTAAACAGATATAGAAAGTGTTTACTTAAAAAAATTATCTTGTAATTTTGATGTAAAATTATTACTAAATATTATGAAAAACTTCATTTGGGATCTCAAAGCCATTAAAAGAGCCTACTGAGCTCAAAAATTAAAAATATTAGCAGAGCTCAAAAAGGATGTTTACTGTAATAACATCCATCAAAAATGTACTAGAGAAGAAATGCAGTTCAGGAAATGGAAGATACGAGAAACAAACCTAGATGAATCATATTTTTGGTGCCATATAGCTGTAAGCTGATCATAAAGGATTTCTAGTTGAATGCCAACGGTTCTTACCAGAATCCCAACCTGGTTCTGCAGAGCTGCAGTCAGTGATATGCTGAGCCTAAAAGAATACCCTATTCTTCTTTGGTTTACATTATCCCAGGCTTGACACAGAACTAATGCAGCTGATACGAAATTCAATCAGTTTGACACTTAAGTAGATTAAGCCTGTGCCATGTAGCCCACATCACTGCTGCTAAAATCACATGTAAAGCAAAACAGTGTTTTTCCCTGCAAACTCTCACCATGCAAATTTCTTGTAAGCCTGTTGTTCTTGCTCCCAAAGAGATGACCGTTCAGTTTTTATATAAATTAATTTATCATTTTCATTAGCAGCATTCGAAGTACAGCCAGTTGAAGAGTAACTGGGAGAGCGAGGGTGATCAGTCCGGTTCTTCACTAACACAACAACTCCTTTTACTGATGAGGTTAAGACCTGTTAAGTACAATCACAATAGTGTTGCCTTTGACCTATATTATGCAATCCTATACAGACAATTTCCCCAGTATTTTACAATATGAAACCTATCATAAACACTAGAGTTATTGCATACACCACTGACACAGCAGAGGAGAATGCAAGTGTTTCAGCCTTGAAACAAAAATCCACAGTGACAGACATAGTACAAAGCAGAAAAAATAATTCAGTCTCACTTTAAACATACAAATGCCTGTTTAGCCCAAGGGGTTTATTTTTTTTTGTAAGCTTTACATGGTAACTAAAACCAAAACGTAGTCAGAAGCATTAAGATTTACCACATTTTACACTTAAATTTTGGTAAGCAATAATACACAAGGCTGGTCCAGATTCCAGGCTCCCAAAACCCATGGTTTTATCATCCACGTGCACAGTCCAAGTGGTTCCACAATACCTGCTCTAAACACAACACACCATTCACTAACCTGCTCCGAGTTGAGCTGTGAAGAACCATCTTGAAATATCATAGTAGTTACAAAAGCCACTGCCTGTTCTGTGGTTGCAAGCAATTCTCTTCTTTCTTCACATCCCAAACTCCTGATATCACAAGGCTGATTTTCAGAAGACTCTGTTTGTCCAGAAGTACAGTTGTATTTTCTTTCATGTGAAGTGTAGGTCTTCACAAGTAATCTTCTTGTTTTCTCTGAACAACACATAGACACATCTTGCTTTCTTTTAAGGGGAGTAGCTATATTCTTTTCACCATCCTTCAGTTTTTTTGCTTCTACTGAAAGACTTCTTTCTCTGTATCCCCATGTTGGCAAGTCTAAATTCTGGCAATAGCTCACTATTTTGGTGTCTTGACAGCAAAGCATTTCATTGGTACATACTGTCCTGTCTATCTGACCAGCAGTAGTTTTAGAGCTTGACGTTGTTTTTAACAGAGCAATTGTGGAATCATTAATCTGGAAAAATTGGAAATTTTTTAGTGAACCAATTATTCAGCTTATTAGGAGAAACAAAAATAAATAGACATGAGTGAATTTAGATAAGCTTTGAAGAAAGTGATATTCTATAAAAAAAAAGTTGAAACTAACTGTCCTGGTTTATTGAGACAATCTTTTGAGTTTGTAATTCTGCAAGAACTACAACACTATTTCATGGGAACAAAGCGATAAGACTTTGTTATAGGTTTCAGCTAATGCAGGTATGAGATGATCAAGGTCTTCAGCAGTCTTGAGAAACAGGCTTAGAGAAGAGACCATTTCTTTCCATCTTTAGCCTCCATATTCAGAGCTTTTTTTGTGACAGCTTACTTCATTAAAGAACTTTGGCAAGGGGCCATAACGGCTACTTTGGAATTGCAAATACACTGAGTCAACTGGATCTCCACCGATTTGTTCAAACCCCTTACAAGATTGCAAGACATAACAAAAACTTCTATAGAAGTCACACTGAAGCAGCATTCAGGGGTATGAATAAGTATTCTATTCTGTTCAATGTACTATGCTCAGAACAGCTTTCCTACTCCAACAGTCACTGGATTCCTTTACAGCAGCATGCTATTAAATAGCATTAAACAAGAAGCTGCACAGTACTGTTATGATTCTGCTCCTTATCCTTTATTTCCTTCAGAAATGTCCTTGCTATGCTACTGGCCCTAGTATTTTCTTACTGTTTATTTTGCTAGTTTCGTCTACAACCTCTTCAGCTAAGAGTCGACTTCATAAACAAGGACTCTGGAACGGCAACTGGCAACCTTTCCAAGATGCCCCAAGCTAAAAGTGTGTTTAATTATTTACAGATAAACAAAGTTCTATCTTGCCTCAACGCTCCTCTTATGTCTTGATCATCAAGAAGTCTTACAGGAGATGGCAAGGTTTTGACTACTGAAGCATATGAAAAAGTGTTATATTATTAGTGATGCATTTCCAAGTTGTTTTTCAAAGTTTAATTGGACTATAGTATTGTAAATTTACACTTGACTTATTCAAATAAGGTAACTATGAAAGAATAGAAATTCTGGTAAGTTCAGCTTTTTGCGTTACATTTTTTAGCTGTCTCCTTCATACTGTTGCTTAGCCATGCTTCTTTTTCCTGGACATTTTAATATTCATTTTAAGTCTCCAATATTCTGTTTTAAATAAATCCCTATACTACCTACAAATGTTTTGTGCTTGGAGGAGACATTTCATTTATTTTATTTTAAAAGCTCCTTCACTTTTATGTTATTTCCTTTTTCAGAATGAAGCATTACTGTAGTGACTTATCTTTTAATGCTTTGGAAAGATCACAGTCCTTGCCAGAC
>NW_010189512.1:0-15418 GCF_000695765.1 Mesitornis unicolor | reverse complement strand
AGCAGGAAGATTTTGAATGCGACCTCACACGGAACCAGATAAAAAACAATTTCTCTTGTGAGTTTTCTAACTGTTCCACAAAGCAGTTGTCTTCTAATTTTTAGTCTCGGCATCATGTGTAAGTATAATATGTACCCACTCCATTGAAAAGTACCTGAAGCCTCTCATCATTGCTATAGTTTCTGCTCTTGAAGCACAGCCAGTCTCCTCCAGTACCTGCTGTTACCATTCCAAAAAACTCAGGCCTTCTCACATCAAAAGAACCACAAGTTACTGCTGTGCAGGGCTCCCATCCATTCCCCAAGACAACAATTTTCACTGATCAAAGGATATCGTCCATCTCTGTTCAATCTCTATTGATTGAGCAAGCTAGAACGATGATTTTTTCTGGTTGTGCAATATTCCTCAACCCTGTTCGTGTATACCCAAACCTCAGACTATGGAGTTAAGACAAAAAAGGCTTAGACTGCTTGAGATCATACTTCACAGGATCACCCCTACAGCAAAAAAACAATTAACAGGTTCCAAGTAAATAGAAAAAGGGAACTAATTAAGCTTTTGCCACTACCAAAATGAATAATGGCTGTTCTAAATGAAGACAAATTAACTGGACTTAGGCAATTCTAATCAAAAAGTGAAAACTATAAAAAGTTACAAGTGGAAAATAATATCACAGAAGAGCAGTAGAAACACAACTAATTCAATCAATTGTATTCTCCAGTCCAACTGCAAATAGTTTCATTGTTTAACACAGTAGAATTTGAATTAGGACACTCAAGTAATTATAGAATCAGGAATAAGCAATTCTCTTTTAAAGGTTCAAAAATCAGAACAAAGCCATTTAATTATCAAGGCAGAATAATACGGCTGGAACTAACAGCAGCTAACCACAGAGAAGCTGCAGCTTCCAGGAAATAATGACATGGCTGGAAGTAAAGAAAGCAACTCCCAGGATGTAGTTTCATAATTTATGTGAGTGTAGGAAAATTTCACTAGACGCAGTAAGTAAAAATTAGCACGTGACCAACATAAGCAAGAGTTCCACTACTATCCATGTGCACCCACAGCTGTGTGTCTACCCATGAGCCAATTTGTAGGAAACTACCCCATCCCACAAAACAGCCTTCTGCATCTTGAGCAGCCTGAATGGACTTGCTGAAGAGTGCAACACACACCAGATTCAGAGCAAGAAAGGCTGCAAAATTTGCAGCTGGGACAGGAGCACACTTGCAGTATCTGCAACTCATCAACTCAATAGAGCTTACAAGTACAGTGTGAGTTGGGGCTGCTGCAGTTGCCCATTACCATCCTTGTACTGGCACTCATGCACACGCACATTACACCAAATTGAGAGATACGATTAAACCAGAAATTAAACTTCCTAACAGAAAGTAATTTTTCATACAAATGAGCTCACTTTATTACTGTGTGCTAGCAATTGTTCTGTGACAGAGGTGTGAAAACATTTTTAAACCCTGGTAATTATATAGACATGGTAGCAATTTCTTTCTGATCCATCTGTCACAAAAGACTAACTTCTTATAAAAAGGATAACAGAAGTGAGGCCAAGACTCTTGCAGGTAAAGATGCCAAGTGCAAAATTAGACAAGGAAAGTTATCTGAACTGTGAGTGTATGCACTATAATCTAACAAAGCTTGTTACGAAAGATCCAGTCTGTAACAACTTCAAACCTGCTATAAAAAGACTGATTTTAGTGGTCTTCAATCTTAGATTATGCTTGCCTTTTCATTTTTCAGATGTGCATCCTTATCACTTAGTTTAATTTCCTTTGTCTTCTCTATACCTTTAAAAAAAGAATGGGAAACATTTCACAATATAAATGAATCTGAGAGCAGTGTACACAACCTGGGTTTCATACAGTGTTATGTTACTGACAGTTACCAAACCTAAAACAATTGCAATAAATTTTTCTATGACAATAATTTTCCTCAAATTAATATCATTCATGCTTAAAATGGCCCTGCAAGTATCCATATGCAAAAGTGTGCTCTGTCCCCATGATGAAAAAAATAATTCAAATTTGCTACGAAGCAGACATTTTCCCACCACATTCAGAATAGCCATTGCTATAATACTATAAATATGCATATTTCTTTCTTTCAAGAAGACTTTCCATCTTGGTCAAAGTAAAGCTGGGGGCATGGGCAAGAAAAAAAAAACAAACCAAAACACCAAAACAAATAATAAAATTAAATTAAAAACAAACAAAAAACACCCCAAAAAACTCAATCCACTTCACAGTTTAACTGTTTTCTTGGTATAAGACAGTATTACTCCACAGTATTTTTCTTCAGTAAAACACTATTTGCATATACTTCTTTAGTATATCATGCCCTACAGAGAACAGGCCATGCTTTGTCTGCAGAATAATTGTTCCGAATTGTTCATCCTCGCAACAGAACAGGTATTGTAAGACCAGACAACAGAGAGCAAGGAGAATTCAAAGCTATCAGGCCGACAGAAAGGTAAGGCAATAAGAAGCACCACAAGAAGCAGGAGGGCTCTTGGTGCTAGGCCTAAGACAGAGCCCTGTGTGACAGCACAGCTGTCAGCTTGGGTCCACCACAGAAAGCACACAGATACTGCAGTTTAAGGAAAGCTTTGTAAATGCACCTCAGGACGTGCCTGATCTTTTCTGCTCTCAACACTGCCCACTAGCCCCAAAAAGAGGAGAAGCAAGCGAAGGCTGGAATAAGAGACAAGCTGGCAATGATTACAAACTCAGTAGGAAGAGGAACAGGCAAAAAGTGAACTCTACTGTAAAGTGTAAGTCTCTCCAGGATTCACAATTAGTTAGGATTCCTTTATCTCTGGATTCTTTTACTGCCCAGCCAAAAGACACCTCAAGGGCAAAATATATTTTTTTCCTCTTCTAACTGCTGGTCCATATTGAGTACAACACTCCACTGCTGTTTTCAGCTACAAACTTTGCAGTACCAGCAGTAAGACAAGTTCTGAATCTAACGTGCTGATGACCAATGTCAAACAAACCATAAGGGGATCTATTTCTATTTACTGAAGCTGTTTCAAAAAGTTGCCGAGGCAAACGAAGACCCTATAATTAAATAACGAAAAACATTTTCAAAGACTAACTAGCTTAGCCTCCAGAAGAAACTAAGCTTATTACTTTGCAGTATCATGTTGTCATGGAAAACCAGGATATACATGGAGATTCATATTGGTATAATCAGTTCTTTATCTCCAGCTCAGACTTCTAATCTGAGCTGTTAGAATAGCAAATCTGGCATAACTGTATTTGTGGCTTCAAACATTTTAGGTTTGGTTTTCTTGACACTTACTACAAGGATAAAATTTTAATTTTGATTAATTAATAAAGATAGTAACTGAATTTACATTTGACACTTTCGATTATTTCACAGCTAGACACTTTTTCTTGACAAATCCACCCTCCACAGAAGATGGGAATCCGTTTCTCTCTGCCAGCACGGAGAACTCAGTGTAACAGGCAGCTAAAGAGCTATGCAACCTCGAATTTCTGGTTTATGAAAAAGTATCACTAGATGGCAGTAGAAACTCATCCTTGCCTTCAAACTCCTTAAGGCTAGATGGAACCATTACAAGCTCTACTGCCAAGACAACCACAGAATTTCACCTGCTAGTTAACATCGCAGATATTTGTCCTATTTTAGCCCAGTATTTACCTTCTGAAGACAAACAGATTTTCCAGTAAGTAGTATTTATTCTTGGAAGATCAATAAAAATACAGTTCAATACAGTTTGAAACACACCAACATGACAGGTTTGGGGGGTTGGTTTGGTTTGTTGCCTTGTTTTTGTTTTGCTTTGTTATTTGGTTTGGTGTTTTTCAGCTGTCTGGTTGTTGTTTTTTGGGGTTTTTTTGTTGGGTTTTTTTTGTTTGTTTGGGGTTCTTAGTTGGGTTTTTTTGGTTGTTTGTTTGTTTTTAGGGGAGGCAAACTTTTCCTTTGTCCAGATCCACCCTGGTATCAGCTAGAGCTATATATACAGACAATTTCCTAAAAGCAACTCAAGTAAATTTGTTCTTAAGCCTGTACACTAGAAACAATTGTGGGTTATTACTTCATGGAAAACACGAGCAAGAGAAGCTAGTCACGTGACTTGCTGCCACCAAACGCTTACACTGTTCTTTCACTTCCCAGTGAATAAGGATTTGGTACCGACGAGTAAAAGAACAGCATAAGCTCATTCAGCTAAAGACACCAGACACCTTCATGGTGGTTTTAAAAGAGAGAATCTGCACGTTTACAGCTTGACAGGGAGTGAATGGATCAAGCACAGACAACATAACACAATATAGGTATCACACAGAACAGAGAGTTCTCAAGTCTAAGACAAAAAACATTACACAGGAAAATTAAGGAAGGGAAAATGACAAGGTAGTAAGAGAAGTAGAACAATTAAATTGAGGCTGAAGAGAGATCCAATTTGCTTTATAGTTACCTGGGTTTTGGTCCAAATGTACCATTTTAAAAAGAATCTTTCTTTAAATGTGTATGACAGATTTACACAGCAATTAACTACTACCCTTCTCACTGCTACACCACTAGGCTCCACTGATCCAATACTTTCCTGCTGAAGAGCCTCAACTGTTACTTATGTAAAACCGGGGCTGCAACAAACACCACGTATACAAGAACAAGTGCCAGATTTAAATGCCATCGACCAGGTAATGTTCCAGGATCTAGTACTTGGGAGAAAACAGACAACTGAAATTGAGCAAAAATCTTATCTACTACTTCTTTCCAGAGCTACAAAACCAGTAAACTATGAAATACACAATTAATAAAAAATTCCATCCTGCAAAACCTCCCTTTTTCCACAACATTCTGATTAAGATTTGCTCAACGGAGTCAAAGATCTGCTGAGGCACTTTTAACATTGCCTCATTTGCTCTACCACTGGGACTTCTACTCACTCATCCCCCTAGAATTTCACAAGGAGCAAATTGCTAATGAACATGTGCTTAAAGGACAGACACGAGTCTGGAGTTGACAGATCTTCTGGCAAGCTCCCAGTACCTCTAGTGATCTTTAAATATCCAGTCCAGAGCCAAGTTAATGCATACACTTAATTTGAGTATTAGTTAATTAACAGTTTGAAATCCTCATCTACTTCGTTACTGCATAGCGGGAAGAAAAGAAAAAAAATAACGGAATTAAGGGTACTGGTAACATCCTAGTTCCTTGCACTCACATAGCGTTACTTAATCAGCAAAGTCCCAGCAAATATCAGTTACACCTTAACTCCTTTTCTAAATCTAGACGCCTAAACTCATCTTTTTTTCTTTTTAAATAGGGACAAGAGGTTTGATATTGTTTTGTTTGTTTTGGTTTCAGTTTTTCAAGTGAAAATAGAAACACTTAAATAGGCTAAAATTTACTCACTTTGGTTACTCTTTCTGCTAGACTGAACTCCTCCTACAGGAACAGACTGCAAAGCTGTCATAATTCTCTGAGCAGTATCAGATAAAGGCACTTTAGAAATATCACATCCTATGTATGATGTGCACTGTTCCATTTCTAAGATTAAACCTAGACACAGAACACACAAATCATGCATTATAATCAAGGCCAGAGAACAATCTGCACTTACATTCTTTTGAAATTAAAGACAAAATATAGTGAACACGTTCACCCATCCATTCTCAACAGAAAATGACATTTCCTCCCTGACACACCTATCAGTTTCCAAATATTGTAAATAAAAATTATCAAATTGTAAAAATGTACAAAACACACTAAATGAAACTTATTTGAAAGTGTTTTAATATACTGATAGAAAAAATTAAGCAGTCCTATTAAGAAAAGCTAATTCTAATTTAAAAATCTGATAAAATATAGAATTATCATTTATGTCTGCAATACCTCCTTCTTTCTCAACAGCTTTAAACTTCTCTATATCTAGTGTATGCATACATTTACTATTATTGGTGCTTGGATTTTATCAAGGAAAACCTTTCAAGTGCAAGATGAAAGAAACAAGTATTATTATAATGATATACAAACATTAGTGATGTGTTATTTCAGCGAATACTTATCATAAAAGACCTCTGTTCCTTAAACTTTGTATAATTGAGTACTCAATTACTATTAAATATTAATAACATTAAAATATTTACTGTAGTTTGCCAATTTGAGAAACAAGTCAGCAACATCTGAAGTCTATACAAGTTTTGACTGCGGCTACTGTTGCTTTAAGTTTTGTTCTTTTTGGATAAGCAGCTGCTTTTTCAGTTGACCTGTACCCATATTCTAGAATATATACAAAATAATTTGCTCCCAAGTAGAGAAACAAAGGTGTTCATACTGATGGTTTTGTTGACTTTATATAGTTAGACCAGAACAATGCATAAAACTTACCACAAACATACGATAAACGTCCAACATTTTCAAAATACTTAAGGCATTCAAGTTGTGCAAGTCAATCACTCTACCAGACTCTGCTGTTAAATTATTCCCATACAATAACCAGAGTCCCTGGTCTTTTCCCACTAGATCCAGTGCATAAGTCTTGACTTTCAAGTCAAGTTCGACCATCAAGTAAATACTTCCTCTGCTTATATGAAAACATATTTTTAGCTCAAGACCATTCACAGAGTGCAAGTCTGAATACTTACAAGTACAAACATTGGTAGCCAGATTCAAAGAAGAAGATCCATCAGCCTACATTACTATTGGCTTTACCTATCTAGCTCAAATTTTACAGTAAGCATGCAAAAGGGAGAGAGGCAGGATGGCAGAATGGCTTTCTTTTCCCTGACATTCCAGGAATCAGAAGTATAATCTTTCCCCACGCACAACTCCTCCTAACTTCTATAATTAAGAGTAATGCTTCTTTCCTACACAAGGTAAAAATGCACCTTGACTTCTCAGGGTAAGAAGCAGCAGGTTTAAAGCCTCAGGGGCATATCAAAATGAGAACCTAGTAGACTAAACATAAACCAGACATTACACATGAGAAAGTCTAAAACCAACACAAAGAATCACCATAAATACTGACAACACAAAACTGAATTTGTAGTGTTTTGGCATTTAATAATAAACACAAGACACAGAGTTAAGCAGCACGAAATCCAGATACGAAGACATCCAACAAGTTTAAAAAAATAAACATTTAAAAATAAGTTATACTTAAATAAAAGTGCGCCATCAAAAGTTTTAACACTAGTTACTGAAGGTACTAATTTACTAACCTTCATCAATATGTACAATGCTTGAAAGCAAGC
This sequence comes from Mesitornis unicolor, assembly GCF_000695765.1. Lineage (NCBI taxonomy): Eukaryota > Metazoa > Chordata > Aves > Mesitornithiformes > Mesitornithidae > Mesitornis > Mesitornis unicolor. Next base: position 8,171 of record NW_010189512.1, on the reverse strand, counting down.
ACAGTTGATCCCATCAAAATATAAAAGACTGGAAGTTATCGTACTATAAAAGCCTATTTAGTTCCATTGATATAACTACATACAAATTTGATAAACAGTCTAACAATGCACATGAAAGCAGAAGTATAAAAGCATCAGGATTCTGAATAGAAATGCTTGTAAGTCCAAAAGGTAAATTAAAAATTCTTTTTCTTGGAAGAGCCCAGTATGATTATGAACTTGTTTCAATGGAAAAGATAGGCCATAATTTAAATTAAAAGACATTGGAATGCTCTTAAAACAGATAGACTTGGTACTTCAAACAGATTCTGGTATATATTCTAACACATTTCTAACAAAATCAAATCTTCTTAGAACTGCAAGGGAAACAATCACCGAGTATCAGCCTTGGAGAACTCTCCTCTTCAGAAGCACATCACATTCATGTTCCAAAACCTGGAATGCCTTCTCCACATTTATTTTTCAGCCTTCACCTTATCAAAGGTTCTTAGCATGCAAGAAAACTTATCTCAAGGTTATGAAATGTTCCTTTTTGTGCTATGCTGCGTGCAGGGGAAACCAATATACAGGCAAGCAGAAGAGCAGCCTGAATGTAAGTCATTCAAATAACGAATGTATTAGTTGGCATCAAAGAACTTTGACAAAACTGAGATTCAAACTTGAGTGGGCAGATGTTGAAAGCCCCAAATCAGCATACAATCCAAACCTGGTAATCGCAGCAGCTAAACATACATTGTAACGATAGAAAAGTGTTAGCCTTGATAAGCTAATACTTATCATTCCATAAACTTGTAGACAGTTTACATTAACATGCTTTCTCTTCTTAAGAGTACATTGAAGTTCAAACATTAAGAACTCCACTGGAGGTGAAATTCTAATCTTCCAGAACCCTGGCTTTAGCCTCAGCCTGCTGCTCAAGCTTCTCCACCATCTCTTTCAAGTTGTCTTCGTTTTCATAAAAATGCACATACAAGTTTCTTTCCATCTGATGTAGTTCATTTGACTCCAGAAAGTTCCTCTTTGACTTCACGTCAGCAATCAAATCCATAAGAAGCTGATTTAGTTTATTTAAATCATCTTCCAGTTGATGAAACTGCTCAGTAAGTTCCTAAAAAAAATACAAGACAAAAAAATATTTTTATATTGTTAATACACCAGCTGAACTAGAAATAAAACAGCTTTTTGCTTTTGGAAGCTACTTTTCATTTGTAAGTGAAAAGTCATCACAAAAAATAGAAATATCTGATGATAAGGGACTCCATTCAATTTATGTAACTTTTGAGCTCCCTGTAACAGTACTCGCATCAGGTTATGAAAATATAATTTCATTTAATTTTTACTAAATCAGATGAGTAAAGACTTTAAGAATCTGGCCTTCAATTACATAGGTAGTGGAATGAAATTTTCCATCAATTACAAGTCTTCATAGCTAGTCAAATCTTAAAAGGAAACAAAAAAAACCTCGTAACAAAAAAAAAACTAATTTAGAAATCAAATCATTAATTACCAGCTAGTTTTCCCAACTGTCATTCTTATGATAGTCCAGTGTAAGCAGGCAAGTCATCTACTTGCAGATTTTTTTTTTCTTATTAACAGAATTACTTTTCTTGAAAAACAGTAGTAATAGAAAGAGATGTCACTATGTTTTAAGAGGTAGCTTGAATCAATAGAAAGGTATTTGATTTAATAACATGTAATCCCTAAATATGAATTGTCCCAATTAAAGTTGTTTGGTATTTTTAATAAAAATTTATATATGCTGCAAATTCATTTGACAGATGGAAGCGTTAAATACATTTTCATTTAACCAAGGATGTATTATGTAACAGAAGGCTTCCCTTGATCTACTTTTGAGATATCTCCAATTATTTAAAAGTTGTAACAAGTTGCATTTAGCAACCCCTATTCCCATTTAAAAGAGGCTCTAAGCACAACTGTAGCTCTGTTGTAGGATTGTCCTACTACAACTGTCCTTCAAAATTCTGATATGCTTAATTTACCAAAGTGAGTCACCCATGGCAAGGCTTTTTAGGAGACCAAACCATACTATTCGGGCATTACAGGTAACGGGGCGGGGGGGGAGGGAAACCTGTCTGGAATAAAGCGAAATTTAAGCAAATTTTCCAATGACATTTCCCACACCATAAATTTACAAGTAATACAGGACTGTATATGCCTTTGAAAGAAATTAAAAGTTAGATTCAGCGATTTACTCAGAAACAAGAAATTATTATCTGCCAACATTTACAAAACCTAACATTTTCTAAGAAAAATACAAATTCTGAGCCCATGATCATTATGCTAATAAATTTGTTGCTGACATGTGGAAGCCAGTTTGTGTGTCACCTTCATACATTTTTCTCAGTAAAAGAATATGATGTACAGGAATGTAATAATTTTACTAACGAGATAAGGGCTTACCTGACTACTGAGTTTTATCCGATTTCCTCCATGATACAGAGCATCATGCAGGGTATCTACATCACTTTGTAGCTTGGACAAAAAGAGAGACTGTTCTTGAGAAGATGCTGCTAGCTGATCTTGTACTGTAACACAGTCCTGCTTTAACTTCTGAGCCATGTGCTCCAGGCTTTCATATGTTTTAAACGATTGCTGGTTTTCCTTTTCTCCTTCCAGAAGCTCATACAGCCTGTATAAATAAAGTTATACACACAAGCATTTTTAAGTTTCCTAAGCACTCCTGTCATTATTAGTAAAGAAAACATGTTAATGTTGAGAAGTCAGAGGACTTGTGAATGACGGTACTGCTCGGGGTACTCTTACTACACTGCTGCATCTCCCACTGATTTAATGATTCTATCTACATATAGCTAGTATATTATTAATAGGATTCCAAAATATTTAAATATTAAATTAACAGCAATGAAATACCAAAGTAACAGTTAATAAGCACACAGTGAATGCAAATAGAAGCTGACAATGCTTTTGCCAACTATTTCCTCACACTTCAAGGACAGCAAAGAAAGGTCCATTTTTTTTTTTTAGTGTTAAAAATTAGCAGACTTCAGTGGCTGATTAGAAATAAAAGAAATCTTTATAATGTTTTCAAGTTCACTGGAATATTTCCCATTTTCTATGAAATGACTGCTAAAAGTTCTCCAGTTAGTTACAAGTCATACAAAAGACAGCAATACTTGCTGTACTAAACTGTACCCTTAACACCACATAAGGAGGAGTCTAATGTAATTACAAATAGCTTTGCTTGCTTGTTACTATCACTTCTGTCTATTAGTACCTTCAAGAGTCGAGCCCCAATATAGAATCAGATTGGTTTTATTAAGAGCAGAAGCTACATTTCAGAAGTAACTGAGTTTCTTTCAAGCATCTTCTGCTTACGAATCTTTTAGGGTTTTTAACTTTTTCAACTTTCCTTCACAACCATGAATACTAACACATATCTTTACAAAAAAAGTCAAAAACTAGCCAGACAACATTCTGATTCAGTGATTTGGAGACTTAATAATAAACCTGAACAAAAAAGTTATGAGTTGCCAAAGCAAACACACAATGGAAGCAAAATTAATGCTGCCCAATTCTTGCAGCTATTCACTGTGCAAGATCATACTCAGTTATCACCTAACAATTATATAAAAACACTTAAAGCACCATTTTACAGAAGGAGAAAAAGTCTGATGTTAACATTCCTATAATTATACAACACACCTCACCAAAAGGCTTATAGTCTTGAAGTGACAGCAACACTACACACATCCCTACTGTATCATGAGAGGTACACGGAGACTTAATTACTTAGTGAAAGAACAGACTCCTACAGGGGTGACAGGACACTGAAGCCAGACAGCAAATCAAGCTGTAAAAATGAGCTGAGCACATTTCAAGTATGCAGGGAGTCCTTCCTCTCCTCTGCCACATGGGGGTTTTGCAGGGTCACACATATGACCTGGCAAATCACTGCTATTAACAGCTCTCTACAACTATAGTTCTAAAAACTTTCAAGAGGTCTGAGATCAGGGCACCATATAAGACAGGCCTGGCTTTAAACATTCATCATATTCTGTATATTGCTTCAGCAATATTAATAGGACTGATAATTTAACAGGTTTTCCTCAAGCGAGCCTGAAAAGAATTTGAAGGATAAGCAAAAGGCAAATCTCATCTTAAAGTCTTCAGTTCTGGAGAATCCAAAATACTAATTAGCTATAGTTCTAAGTAGCTAAAAACTTCACAATAGAAAAGGCTTAGCTTGCCTAAGCCTTTTTCTCCCCAATATTATTTCAAAGTAATTCAAAGTTCAGCAGTGACCATAATGCTTACCTGCATGAGAAACCATCCTCTGAACTAATAGTGTTTCTTGGCTTTGCATGCTGAGTTTGCTCTGTTATCACCAGTAGTCTCTGTTGCAACTCCTTAGTCCTCCGTTTCAGAGATTCTACCAAATTCTCGAGTTGACGGCAAATCTCCTTATGTTTCTTCAACTCCATTTCACAGGCTAGCTCAATAAGTTCAAACGATGCTTTCTGTCTTATCAAATGCCTGCATATTTCATCTTGTCTTGAAGCATAAGAGTCCTGCTGAGCAATCTGACAATCCAAGTGTCCTTTCACCAGTGGAGTGCTCAAAAGTCGTGCTTTCTCTTTCAGAAGGGGAAGCAGCTCTTCATCATTTATCCGAGACATTTCTTGTTTAATTGCTGAAATTTCATCATTTAAAGTAGGTATTTTGGCACAGAGGTTTTGTTTTCCAATATCCTGCATAAAGCAAAATATTTGTCAATTTGTTCATGTTCCTACATTACATTAAAATCACTGCCTATTTTGTAGATACTAAATCAAATGAAAACTCCACAAGCAGTTTTAGACCTTTACAACATAAGGCAAATACAGACTTAAAAAGCAGATATCAAATAAATGCATTTCAATAAATAGTAATTTCATTCTATTGCAGGGCCAGGAAACAGTTTATTATGGAACCAACAGAAGATCTGTATTTTACTTAGCACCCAGATTTCTAGCATGTCTAACTGAACTCTCACATGCACACAATTTTTTATATTCAGTGGGATAACTATCAACACTGCTATCAGAATCAATCTTTTTCAAATTACTCTAATCAATCAAGCCCTATATGCTATGGCATAAGCTACAATTTCTCCTTCTATTACGATTTCTTCACATTCTTAAACTCCAGTAGTTGTATCTATGTGTCACTCACTTGTTGAGAGATTTCTGGGGCTTCAACTATCTGATCCATTTGGTATTTAAAACACATCACCATAATGTCACCAGATTACAAGTATTTGAGTTTAAGAAGAGTCAGTGAACTAAAACTTCAAGTTTATGCAATGGAATATGAACAGGAATACATTTATCATATTAGCTACTCAATACCACAAAATTTCAAAGAAAATTAAGCTTTTGTTTATTGTATAAAAAACTGAAAGCCAGCTATAATGTGCAGTTTCAAAGTTAAACTAAACTGGGAAAGTACTACTGAATTCTACATTTCTTACGGTAGTAATTCTAGAAAGTAGAACTAAAGGTACTCTGCCATTCTGATGAATTTCTAACTATAGAAACTGGAGCTATTTCACAAGAGTTTTGTGAGCACGACTAGAACTTCATAAAAGTACACTTTTACTATGTAAAAAAATAGTTGAAATAACAGTAACTCGCAATTCCTTTTACTAGATCCAGTTGAACACACTTGCCTGTTTAAAACACCACTAACTTCCAGCACCTTTTGCAGCTTACCTTGTTGTTTAAGGACTGCAGCATGCACTCTGCACATTTTATAGCTGAATTAATGCTCTCTTCTTTAGCTTGTGTCTGAATTAGCTGTCGTTGAGCACAAACATACGCTGTCTGCAGCCTGGCCATCTCTCGATTCTCTTCACAAACTTCATTAGTCTCATCGGATGCGACTTGTTCACTTATATCAGCCAGCTGAAAGCTGTCTTCATGTGACTTTTCAACCCCTCGAGACATACCTTGATAAAAATGGGTTTTTATGTACGAGTTAAGTGCTGCAGTGCTTTGTTCTTCCTGAGACAAGTACTTGTCCAAAGAAAGCTGGGAAAAAAACACTGGATTTTGACCTGACCCCTGCTCTGAATCTGATGCAGTGAAGAAAGAGGCCAATTTCTTAGCTGCATCTATAAGAGACTGCAGGTCATTATTAAGCTGGTTATTTGCTGCAGTAAAGACCTGCAGTCCTTCCTTCAGATCTTTATGTGCTTCTTCCTCTTTGCTTTTAACCGTTTGTAACATATGGCTGTTTGAGGCAACCATCATTTGAAGCTTATTATGTCGATGAAGCTGAAGTTTTTTTAACTTCTGAAGAATTTGAAGCTCATCCTCTAATTTCTTCAGTTCCTCCTCTTCCTTTTCTTGGCTACCATTCTGTGAATCCAGGGGCTTCAAGGTTTCAAGGACTTCATCAAGTGCATTTCCTTCCAAAATGGGCTTCCCAGACTCAAGAAGATTATCAAAATCTTGCAGTTCTTTGTCAGATACCACATACTGCTCATTTACATTTCCACAAAACCACTCCAGAAACGATCTGCCTTCTGAAGACTCAAACAGCCAGTCAAAATCTTCTCCATTAAGCTCATCAGCTTTTGGATATCCAATTTTCTTAAGCGCTTCCACAAAATCATTTCCACAGCTCATGATGAAAATATTTTTTCTTAGTAGAAAAGATCCAGATACATCAAAAAAACTGGGGTATCATTCCAGCTGTCATTTTAATTGACTATTCAGTATTTTAATTTAAAAAAAAAAAAAAGAGTCTGCACAGGAAAAAGGAAATGTCAGTGTCTTCTGTCACACCAGAAAACTAAATGCTATTCTGGATTAGAGTGTCTATTCAAAGACTAGACGCCAACTTTTATTTCAGGGAAGTTCCAATATATTTTGTTCATCAAATCAAGACACCTATTTTTACATCAGTTAAATCCCTGGTCTTTGCAAACATTTACATTTTTCCTTAACTCACATTAATTTACTATTAAAACAGAATGCTAACATTAATTTAAAAGCAACAGGTGTAAATATTGAGTAATTCATTGGCCAGCAAAAGTGATTTACTTATTTTCTTCACACTACATAAAAAATACACTCAAAATCATTTTAACTATTCCAAATTAAGACAAAATGTTCTAAAAACAAAACTACAGTGATCTTACACTGCGCTGCAAGATTTTGCTTACAAAGATTTTTTTTTTATTTAATCAGCAAGCAGAATCTTGTCTTCTAAACCTGCATTTTAAAGTTTCCTCTGAAAATTGAACAAGAAATCCTTTAACATAAAAGTATTTCAACATATTAATACAGGTTTTTTATCAATTATAAAAAAACCTAGAATTAGCTTAAGATCAGTGTCAATGCTCTCGTGAAAATACTCACAACTGAAAAAAATTACAAGAAAAAGGAGTTTGCTGTTTTGTCATCTCCCAGGAAATAAATCGCCAGTTTTGGGATCCTACAGCGGGCACAACAGACAGCAAAAACCAGGACACATTATCAAGAAAGGCAGAAGGCCACGTCTGCAACGCTCTGGTAATATGCAGGGTTCGTTTTTTTTAGTTTAGTATTACTTAACACTTTGTCTCTAGAACGTACCTTCTAACGGCCTTCTAACTGCCCTCTGCCTTTTATGCTAAAAAGGCCTGTCGTCAAAATAAACAAACAGAAAGGGGAGCACATAGCTTTCTGTGCGTGTGCAGATCATTAAGGCACGCAGATACTGCCGCTCAAGCTGCCATCAAACACCAGAAGTAACATCTCAGGGCCCCTAAGGAAGCTACCCACGATCCCGTCCCCAGTACGGGGACGCCCAATCGCCACAGCCAGCTCAGCCTGCACAAGCAGGCCCCTCTGGGGCTTCCTCCCAGCCCAAAGGTCCGCCGGCCAAGTCCCAGCTCTGGGACAGCTGCTGTCTACAGCCCCAAGAGGAGCTCGGCTAAGAGCCAACCCCGAGTAGGACAGGGCAGAACGAGGAGACGGAGGGAAGAGAGGACGAGGGAACGAGAGACGGCTGTCCCCATCCCGGTGCGAGCGAGCCCCGGCCCCGCACCCCCGATACTCACCACAGCGCTCCCCCTCAGCGACTGCACGGAGGGGAGGGGGGAGAGGAGGAAAATGGCGGAAAATGGCGGGAAGGCTGAGGGAACGCGTCCCCGCCCCGGGCAC
>NW_010189511.1:8332-8634 GCF_000695765.1 Mesitornis unicolor | reverse complement strand
TATTTTATATATGTATAAACACATATTTTACATATATAACGTATATATAATATATATATAAAACCACATGTATTTTATATATATTTTTTTGTCAGTATTTCTGTAATCTGGAGTGTTTTCCCCTTTCATCTAGCATGCTGGCAAGGGTTAACTGTTTTCTGATACTCTCTTTAATAAATAGTAGCTGTTTACCTGCGCTAATAGATTAACGTCGTATTGAACATGGAAAGAAATGACGCTTTTAGCAGGACGCGCTAATCGTCACGAGCGTGACATTAATGCGGAGGAGGCCTTGCAGGAAT
>NW_010189511.1:0-8271 GCF_000695765.1 Mesitornis unicolor | reverse complement strand
CCCACCGAGGGGCTGGCGGGACGGGAGGGGTTGCAGCATTGGCCCTGGAAATGTGAATTTTGAACTGGCAGAGGTCGGGTTCAGAACCCAGGAGATCCCCGTGTTGCTTGTGCTTTTCCAAGGTGTTTATTCAGCTTTAAAGTCTCTTCAGAAAGAGAAGGGGAGAAAGCCTCTTGTGTGCCTATCGGTTTCTCTGTTGATATTTCTCTCTGCCCATTTGATATTTTAGATAAATAGGCATTATCTCATCTGAAGAAAGCATTTTATATTGGAGTCGAACAAGCTGCTGGTTTAGAAATTATGTAGAACTACGCTGCGGAACGGCGAGGTTTATAAGGAGGCCATTTAATTAAAAAAGCAAGTTAAACTGCGAGCAAAATGTAAGGAAATTTAGCCATGAAGAACGCAAACAGTTAGAGCGGTGTAGTATTTAATCCAGATGAAGTCTTCTCCGTTTGTGTGGAGGCACTGGAATGCGCATGGGCTGCAGTAACCCGTGTGTGAAATAAAACACTGACGCACTTTTGGTGACCGAGATCCTCTCCCCTCTTTCCGATGCCGCTGGAGAAGCGGGAATGCTCTTTTGACATAGAAATAGAAAATACCTATTATTTGTGGTGAGTTTTGCCCGTGCAGGATCTCGGCTCTGGCTCACATTTGGAGGCGGCAGGCAGCGGGTCCAGCCCCAGCATTTATTGCCATGAGCTCACTGCTGCTGCTCAGACCCGCGACAGCACCAGGAGCGATACGCTGAGAAACCAGGACACGGAGCCATTTTACACCCACTCCCAACGTTGCCTCTGTCCTCCCGGTTTTTTTTTTCCCCTCTCGAGCACCAGCAATTTAAACCAGCTAACAAGCAGAAAACCCCGCTCCTCTTTCCTTTTCTCTCCTTCCCGTAATTTATGCACAACGCGTGCTCAGAGAAGCCAGAGGAAAAAGGAGCGTTTTGCATTTATTTTGGCTTGTCCTCCCTTGTAACACGGTTGCTTGGGCCGGAGAAATTGCCCGCCGTGCTGGGGGCAAGCTTGGAGAAGCCCCAGAAATGCTCACGTCCCTTTTCTGCTTCGCTTCAATAATAAACACGTTGCTTCGCTGAGCCATCAATTGGGATCAGTTGATGCATGTGCTAAATTAAAGCGAATCCAGGGGAAAACGCCGATTTTGTTTGAAGGAAATCAGAAAGCTTGGCCGTGCCCAAAGGGCTCCTCGCCTGTGCAGGGCTTTGCGCTGTGTGAAATGGGGGCACTTTGCCTTTTCAGCAGCGTTCTGCCTCAAATAGGACCCCCAAAAAGAGCCCATAATGTATTATATGCATATTATGGGTTATCTGTTGTGGGTTATTACGGGTTCTCTCCGGCATGGCCGGCTCCTGGGGTCGCACAGGGAGGAAAGCGCACGGGGTGCATCTGACAAGTGAAAACGCAGCGGCTCGGCCACAGCCGTTTGTCTTTCTTGCCACCCTGATTTGAACGAAGGCGAGCGCCCACAGAGGTCACGGCTTCAGAAAACCCCGCACCTTGGCGGCGACGCCTCGCGGAGGCGATTGCGGTGGGATCGCACAGCCCGGCTCATCTTTGCTGCTGGCAAAGTTTGGGAAGATCTGGCCATTTAAAGTGCAAACATGAAGGCCTTGGATGGAGTAAACTAGCACCGAAAGCCACCCACTTTTCTTAGGGTTGTTCTTTTCCCCTTCTTTTTAGCTGTTTTTCATGCCACATAAGGTGAAGTGCAGCTATTTGATGGGATCCAACAAGTGAGGGCTGTACAGATCCGCTGGGGAAGGCGGCCGCACCATAGAAATGCCTTGTGGACAGAAATGAGCTGCTCCGTGTCCCCCCTTTCTTTCCCCCTGCCTTTTCTTCCAGCGTAGATCCCAATATTTTACACACTGTACTGAAAAACCTCAGACGTGGCTCCCCGAGGTCTTTGAAACCAGTTTGGGAATTGTAGTTTTGGTGAGCGAATGCTGATACCTGGACAAGGCTGCAGGTTTTGCCTCTCAGACTCTGCTTTAACCCCTTTTCCTCTCTCTCCCCGTCCCCTGTGTGAAACAGGGGGGTCCTTTTTGGGTACAGACCCGTGGCAGCCCTGTGGGCACCCTGAGTGGTGCCTTTTCCCCCACCCATGCTGCTGAGTCGATGCTGACCCCCTGGTGATGGTACCTTGCAAATTTGGGTGAGGTGGTGTCTGAGGACCAAGGCATGGATCGGAATTGAGGATGCTCTGTGCAATCAAACCCCTCCCAGCCCTCTCAGATCAATGTTAAGACTTTTAATATCGCACCTTCAGAGCCCCATAGGAGGCTGTGGAAAACAGAAATACTTTTAACAGTTGGGTTCTAATTTAAAAAACAAAACGCCAGACCCTAAATAATTAAAAAGATGGATACAGCCTGGTTTAGACCTCTTGTTTATCCAGTATTATTTAATTTCACAAATATTAAGTTTCCCCTTTCCATCATCAACGCCCCTCCCGTGGGACGCAAGTTACCACCAATTTCACTCTTCTGAAGCCTCATTAATGTCACCAGTTGTTCACTTTGACTTATGGGCTTGAATTACCAGAGACTGGAATGAGTGTAAATACAGTTGGGCTGCTTGGGAAAAGCCCATCCACACTTAACAATCCTGCAGTGAACGAGAGCTGAGAAAGTCAGGGGGCTACGAATGGGGTTGGAGTATTGCAACGTGGTAAAAGTAGAAGATGCACGGAGAAATATAAGGCTCAATATGCAGGGAAAAGCAAGGTATCTGGTGATCACAGCAATGAGAAAAATCAGGGGTGAAATGGGGACAGTGAGGGATGGGAGCCACCCCTGTTCCTGCAGGGGTGTCCCCAGCAAAGAAAGCAGGGTTTGAGCCCACCAAGGGTGTTGCACCCCTGGTTTGTCACTGGGGTTTTACTACCATTAGTAATGAAATAGCAGGGGTACTCCAGGTTGTAGCGTCGGATGAACTCCAGATAGGAGGAGGCTGAGTGCTTACAGCGAGGGGAAATTTGGGTTGCATGGTCAATCATCTTGGGGTGAACCTCACCGTTTTACAAGAGGGTTTACAACGCTGGCACCGTAGGGGGATGATGGTTTAGGGAGGAATAAAGTGTTTGACTCACGGGCTTGTGGCACCGTGAACACAGCCACAGGAGTGAAATAATGTCACGTGCAGACATTGAGCTGTTAGTGTAAGAGTTGTGCTAGGAGTTTTGTCTGCCGTCATCCTAAGGAAGAGCTTTGTGGTGTTTAGAGCAGCACCAGGACATAATACATCAAAAATTCTGTGTTGGCTGGGCTCTTGGCTCTGGTTTTGTCGTGCAGTAGAAGGTGGCACTGGAACGGTGGCTTGGGGACACAGTGAGGGGACAGCCCTGGGCAAGGCCTTGCCAGGACATCCCAAAGGGTTCCCAAAAAAGGGGTCGGGAGCCAGATTTTCCAGTACAAATCTTTCCTGGTAGCAGACGACGTCGATTTTTGAGGCATCTATTTTTTAACTTGTTTCAAAGGTCCGAAACTGGAAGCTGCTCGGGCAACCTCTCCAAGCGACAAACGTTAATTAAAACCCCAAACAAACCAACAAGAAGCGATAGCAAAAAAACGTTCCCCGATAGGGAACAAAAACATTTTTGTGGAGGCCTAGGAGAAGTTTGAGCTTTGTCCTAAAGCTCTCCCAGCCTGCAGCGCCTCTCGCTTATTGAATAAGTGAAATGAAGCCCTTGGCGAGAGCTCCTAAGTGCGGGACAAAGGGCAGCAGTGAAAAATGAACACAGTTTCCAAATGCAGAGAAACAGATGTGAATCTGCAGCAGAGCAAAGGAGGAAGGGAAGCCCATTACGGAGCCCGTACCCAGGGCAGGATTTAAAGCTGCAAAGCGTTTTGCTCACTGTGCTGCTGCTTTCCAGACTCGTCCTCGTCGTTATCTCCCATAGCGGGGTCTGCAGAGGCCGCTTTTCCAACGGTGCCCAAAATCTGAGGACTCCTGAGGAACCAACGGACCCCGTCAGGGCGAGGGGAAGGCGAAGGTGGGCGCTCATTACGTCCTGCTAATGCTGGTGATGTATTGAGTGCAACATCAGGAGAAACGAAAGCAAATCCTCCCGTCATCCTGACAGAACAAAAGGCTTTCAGTTAAAACAGAAAAAGGCTCCGGCGGTATATATCAAACATAACTTCTATATTAAATGTGCATGTGGGAGAATGTGGATCGCATTATGAGAAATGTTGTTTGGCTTTTTATTTTTTTCCCCCTCTTCTCTTCGGCGAGCACCTAAAGCCCTCGCTTGGGAAACGTTTGGGCAGCGCGCTGCTTTCCGCTGGCAGAATTCGGTTTCTCTGGCGTTTTGTAACGACGAGGGATTTGCCCATCTGCAGTTGGAAGAGAAACAATTTTGCTCATCAGTCATTAGGTACAAGGTTTACATGTCTGGCCTGAGCGAAAGTGGCTGTGCTTTCCCATTCATCTTTTCCTGACAGGGTAAAACCAACGTATCGTAGCAGTTCTTCTCCTTCTGAAAAACCCCACCTTTTAGAACCGCTTAGTGGTATCAAATGGAGCCGATGACTCGGTTGCTTTGAGCCCAGCTTCCCCAGTTCTAATTACTGCAAGCTTTTGTTCTACGAATAATAAAATTTAAGCCAGAGCTGGCAGAGGAGCCAAGTGCCCCCTAGCAAAAGTCAAGTGCTTGCAGAGAAAATACAGCTCTCCCGGTTCCTCCTTGCAGTCCAGTAGCTCTCGCAACAGCAGTTGTTTCCTTTAACGCACTGAATCGGTCACGACTGGAGAAAACGGTTCTGTCCTTAAAAGCAAACGTGTTCCTGCGGCTCATCCCGCGCGGTGCCGGCGTCGTCATCTTGGCAGCGAGGAGAATTCGTGTATTAGTCTAGGGCTCAAGCAACATAAACAGAACTCAAGTGGCTGGAGGGGAAAAAAAAAGGATCATTATGTGAGGGGGAAAAAAACCCGCAGCGTCTTGACTCGACAAATGCTGCAGGCCTGTCTTATAGCAGGCTGTCTGCGTGCCAAGTGACGGCAAATATCTGACCTGGGGGGGAGAAGGGGAAACGGGGGTCGTGTTTCGATGTGCAGAAACGGAACACGGCACAAAAGGGAAAGGATTTCTCCAAATATGACTTTTTCAGCTCTGGTTTGTTGGGTTTTTTTTCCCTCCCTGTTACGTCTTCAGAACTGTTTCACTTTAAATAAAGCTGTGCCAAACGCACACAGGGGTCGAGAAGGAAGCTATAATATTCCTTACGGTATAGGAGGAACAAAACGCGACTGGAGCCGGTTTCTCTGCCCGTCCGAGGGCATCGTCACGCGCTGGGCCGTCTCCTCGACAGAAACCATGACAGATTGGAGGGGAAGGAGTTCCCTATCCATCTTGTTCTGTCGCCTCTTATAAATCAACGTATCTTAATTAATTACATTCTTTTCATACCAAGACTTGAAAATTGATGAGGGTGTGCCAGGGTGTATTTATTGCTCATTAGCTGCATGACTCTCCAGAGTTTCTGTACTTTATTCCCACATGTTTAAGGACCCCTGGGTGTACTGTGGACATCTCATTTTACTCACCCTATGGATAATTGCCTCGGTCACGGGGACTTAACGGGGTTGCTGTCCTGCAGCAGACATAGGAGGTTCATGTGGTTATTCTCTGTGTGTGTAGATGCATTTTTACCTGTCACACGCATGCACATAAATACCTAACCAGGCACACATAGGGACCTCAGATTAACTCCACTTCAGCGTATCTGGGAGATAACAGATGTGTGTATTTTGATTTCTTTTCTCATTTACGAGTTAAATAGGAAGTCAGTAGCCAAAGAGTTAATTCTGCATGGTATCAGCAAGAGCAGTCCCTTAGACAACCCCTGGTGCAGAAGGTCACATACTAAATATTTCTGTCTCGGGCTCTGACGTGCCAAAATTTACTTGAAATCAAAACGGAGCTGAAATGGGTTTTTTAATGACTAACTCGGCACATCTGATGGGAGCTGCAGTCTGAACTGCAGGGACTGATGCAAGCCGTTAAAGCAAGGCACAGTTTCAAGGGACATGGCTTAAAACCAGTGACACTGGGAATATTTTGGCTCTGGGTAGGGATGGGTGCAGATATCAGGGCAGACCGCGCTCGTCCCATCTCGGTATTTCCCAATTTGAAGAGCAAGGGCCTCTCCTGCCAGAGCCATGGGGGAAATGGTGAGGGGACGGGGACAACGGGGAGAGCTTCCCAGAATAAAGCTGGGATGGGGACACAGCAACCAGATGGGGATTGTCAGTGTTGGGGGGCACTGCCAGTGCTGGGGGACCCTGCTGCTGCTGCTGGGAAGCGGACAGGGCGAGGGGAAGAGGGGTACACCAAAGAGGAGACAACGAAAAAGAAGGGGTGCATGAGTGGATCTGGCTTAGAGAAGCCTGGCTCCACAGACTTTGGTATGGAACAAACCAACAAGTTTATAAAATTGGTTTTAAATGGAGGTTTTTTCAGCGTTCGCATTACAATCCAGACAGGTTTGGTCTCTAAAATGCTTGGTAAATGGAGGAGTTGAGTGGGATGCAGGTTCAGTTTTCTGTCTGCTTGATCTGGAATTTAAACCTGGGTGTCCCTCAGCTTCTCACCTGCTTGAAAACAACCCCTGTATGCAGAGTTAACGTCTCTGGTGAGTAAACACCACTTCCCTGGCGCTGGGATGGCACTGGGGGAAGAGCTTATTTTCCAGCCTGGCAGTACAGCATTTACCTGCAACGAGAGGGACATGGGTTAAAATCTCTATTATCTATCAGAGAGATGGTTTCCTAACCATCACATTGAGCTGTTATGAGGTGGAGCTGTGGTTTGGGTGAGAAAAGGAGAAAACCCAGACAAAAACTCCTGCCTTGTGTACCCAAAACTTCATTCTTGGAGTTCAGAAACGAAGAGAGGCCCCAAGCAGGCGTCCACTAAACCAAGGCAGTTTGTCAAACCAGCAACGCTTCCTCTGTTAATGTTTCTGGAAAGATGGACTCTTGGATGCTATCAAACGTTATTTAAGATATAGGAGAGCTTGGGAGGCCAACTGCTTTCCAGTGCAGCTCAAGGGAGGGTGAATCTGTGTGTCCTGAGGCAGGAGTAGGGCTGCTGGTGCTTTGTGATGGGAGCTGAAGCACTGGCCACAACCTAGAGTTTGTTTTGTCTAAACACCAAATTTCTGCCCCAAGAGCCAGTAAATGCTCTGATGGGGGAAAACAAACATTTGGTCCTCAAGAGAAAAGAGGCGTCATCCCTAATTTAGCTTTTAATAGTGATTATTTCTTGCTGTATTAATTGATGCTCAGCATGCTGTAGAATCTGCTACCTGTTCCTTCTCATGACAAACGGATATTTTGTGAACTGCTGAAGCACCTTGGCATTTCTTATTTCTCCTGCAAAATCCAAAAATACGTGTTCTTAGTGTAACTGAAAACGTTTTCCATGTGTTACAACAGCGACTCTTCAACTGCAGTGTAGGTCATTCAGACACTGCCATGGTGAGGACGCCAAGATCTCTGTGCTGTCTGTAGAGATTATTGCTGGGAGGCAGAGGAATCAAGGCTATTTTCTGGCTTTACTCCCTTTCTGGTTTGTTGATGTGAGTGGTGGCTGCTCGTAACAGGGAAGATCGGTGCATTTTTAGGTGATCTCACACTGACAGTGAGATTCCTGACTGCAGTGCTCGGGGGCTGGGGGTTCTTGTAAAGCAGAGTTTTAACTTGACCTCTCTTTTAAGTAATGGTTTGTTTTTGAGGCTAAATACAGCAGCAGCTTTGCAGAGTGATGATCCCTTTAGCTGGTACCCACACCTAGAGCTGGGCAGCTCTGTCCTTACATTAAGAAGGGATGCGTTCAGTTGGAGCAGCCTGTTTGAAAGTACTGCTAAAAGCAGCTCAGGAGCTGACATGAGCCGAGGCAGGGGTGTGTAGTCAAAGTCCCCTATGGTCAGGGTTGCAGTGCTGATGGCTGAGGCTGGCAGTAAGGTCGCGCGTTGGGGGTTTTGCAGTGGCGTCTCTCTAAAGCTCAGTGGACCTCAGAGCCCTCACGGGTGCTGAATCCACCTCCACGAATGCTCGTTTGCCCAGGGCCAGGCCTCCCTCTGCCTTTATCCCTCCATCAAGACCAGGCAGCAGCCACCCACCGCACTGTGCTGGGACCCCCAGGTTCTGCAGCCTTGGTGGGAGGCAAGCGGTGGGGTTCATGGTCGCCTGTGGCACCCCAGGAACAACCTCTCGTGCCCCGTTTCCCCCCCAGCCTCTGCTA
>NW_010189510.1:0-939 GCF_000695765.1 Mesitornis unicolor | reverse complement strand
GATTTTGGGGGCAATTGTGGGGGTTTAGGGGGACTTAAAGGGGTTTGGAGGGATTTGAGGGGCAGTTGGGTTTTGGGGGTCATTTATGAGGGTTGGGGAGATTTTGGGGGGCAGATGTGGGGGTTTGGGGCAGTTTGGGGTGGTTTTGGGGTGGTTTGGGGCATTTTTGGGATGATTTGGGGTTCATTTAGTTCAGTTCTGGGGGCTTTGGGGTTGATTTTGGGGTGTTTGGGGGTGATTGTGGGGCTTTTGGGGGTGGTTTAGGGTGATTTGAGGGTTATTTAGGCCACTTCTGGGGTCTTTGAGGTTGATTTTGGGGTATTTGGGTTGATTTCGGGGTCATTTAGGCCGATTGTGGGGGCTTTGGGGGTAATTCTGGGGATTTTGGGGGTGGTTTGGGGTGACTTTGGGGTCATTTAGGCCAATTCTGAGGAGTTTGGGGGTGATTTTGAGGGTTTTTGGGGTGATATGGGGCCTTTTTGGGGTGACTTGGGGCCCATTTAGTCCAATTCTGGGGTCTTTGAGGTTGATTTTGGGATATTTGGGTTGATTTCGGGGTCATTTAGGCCAATTTTGCGGCCTTTGGGGGTAATTGTGGGCATTTTGGAGTCTTTGGGGTTGACTTTGGGGTCATTGAGGCCAATTCTGGGGTTTTTGGGGTGATTCTGGGCCTTTTTGGGGTGATTTGGGGCTCATTTAGGCCACTTCTGGGGTCTTTGAGGTTGATTTTGGGGTATTTGGGTTGATTTTGGGGTAATTTAGGCCAATTCTGGGGTCTTTGGGGGTGATTCTGGGGATTTTGGGGTCTTTGGGGTTCATTTTGGGGTCATCTAGGCCAATTCTGTGGGTTTTGGGGGGTGATTTTGGGGGTTTTGGGGTGATTTGGGCTGACTTTGTGCTCGTTTTCCCCCCCCCACAGGAAGCAGAGGTGGAGCACCG
>NW_010189509.1:14589-28215 GCF_000695765.1 Mesitornis unicolor | reverse complement strand
GGGGGACCGCAGGGCCGCAGCCCCTCGGCGCGACAGCGGGCCGGAGCGGAGGAGCATCGCCCCCGGTGGCGGTGTGGACGGGGAGGGCGGGAGCCGCGTCCCAGGGCATCTAGGGGGAAAGTGTCCGATCCTCGAGGCTCTCGTGTCTCTCGGGAAAGGAGCCCGATACCTCCGAGGACACAGCGGGGAAGGCGAACACCCCTGCCCCGCAGCGTGGTCCACGGGGCCCCAGGTGTGCCCCCCAAGGGGAGCCTCCGCTCGGGCACCAGGAGCCCACATGCTGTGGCCCACCTGAGCCTTCTGCCTGGGTGCCTAGCCTATTGAAACGGGACCTCGGTGGGTACCAGCTCTATAGGTCAGCACCTGTAGGTCTTATCGTTATAACAGAGGATTCAGAGCCTTGCTCCAAATCCCAGATTGCCCAAAGTTCACGAGAAGGGGCTCAGCCTCTGCTCGTCTGACACAGCCCACTGGGGAGGTTTTGATCCAGCCTTTGGAGTGGACATAGAGGCTTTGTTAGGGCACATCATAAAAGGATATAAAAATGAAGGAGCTTGTACCTACAAAGCCAATTACTTAACGTCTTCGTAATCAAACACAGGTAATTAAGTGGCAACAGGTGGTTCAATAACGATGTTCTGTTTAAAAACAGTAAAAGATAGTGGTGTCAAATCAGACATATGTTCCTGATGAGGAAAGGACCCAGCTCCTTCTTGCTCATCTTCAGACAGTGATTGTGCCTCACTGCCAGACTTGGATACATCAGCAGTTTATGTACCCAGAAAGATGAAGGTGTGATTATCGCATAATAAGCTTACTCATGCTAGCTCTGCTCTTGCTGGCACATGCACAGCAGTTACTGTGTGATAACACAGTCGTCTCTGCAACAACACAAGTGCAACTTCTCTCTGCAGCCTAGGGTCCTGCTGCCATGCCCCTACCACTGCAGCCACACGTGTTGCTCAGAGCAAAGCTGCCACGGAAAAAGGCCACACTGCAGCCCTGGCTCAGTGTGTTCTGTTCCCTCAGCTGTGTTATCAACACCAGATGCACAGCAGCCGCATGCAATTTCTGCACAAGGTGCCCTTCATCCATCCTCAGGACAGCAGAGAGGAGATGAGGCTGGTCTCTGGCCCCTTTCCTGCTTTGACCACTTGGCAGCAGCCATCATGGTGGCTAAATGGGCCATTGAAAGGGTTTGTGGTGGGGACATTTGTCGAGAAACAATTTCCTATTCCTACCTGCAGTGTCATTTCAGTTCCTAATTATAGCCAAGGTACCTTTTTGGGTTTTGTTTGTTGTTTGGTTGGTTTTTTTTGACAGGCTGCTCCTGTTTGATATCAGCAGTGCATAACCATTACTCCTGACCAGATGAACACCAGCCCTGGCTTTCCTTACTGGAGCTATGGCTGCTACAGGGTCCTTCTACCAGAAAACTCAGAGGGAGCAGGAGGCTGAAATGAACATTTCTCAGCACCTCCCTGTCCCGGGGAAGTTAATTCTGTCAGGATGTAATATTACTTCTAGAGAAGCTGCCGTTTCTGGAGTTGCAGCTGGTGCTGACAAGGCATTGCTGTGAGGAATTTCACACAGATAAGATTATTCCTGTCTAGCCTGACTAATACTGCCCTCACCCTCCTTAGGGTCTTGAGCTATTCCTGGGGACTGTAGTGACAGTGCTGTCCACAGGTGGGTTGTAGCTCCTTGCCTCGATCGACTGAGCACTGCAGAATTTGGAGCAGATGCCTCATTAGTGAGAAGGCACTCACTAGTGCAGGTGTGATTCATCACTTTGGAGAGCACTTCAGGGATCAGGGCAAGAAATGGCTTGACTAACAGAGGCAATAACAATGCAGGCAGGGGCCATGTTACAGAATCAAGAAACAGAACAACAGCAGTGGCTGAAAAAACTATGAAATGGGACAGAGAGCACAAATCAGAAACCTGGCTGTCCATGACACCTCTGTTTGGGTTTCAGTGGTTCAGACAATCTGGAGTGCATCCTCCTTACAAATTACTTTTGGAGGTTCTTCATGTATATCCTTTTCTAGACAAATTAATCTTGGGATCACAGTGGCTGCGTAGCATCCACTGCATACTAAAGAGCGAGCTATTCTGGAGCCAAATGCCAGAGAACAACAGTGCCCGGCTGCAGGGAGAAGCACATAATTCCAGCACCGCTGAGCAGCGAGATCCCCAGGGATATCTCTCCAGAGAGAGCATGGCTCCTCTTCCATCTGGCAGCACAAAAGAGGACAGGCCTGAATCCTGAAGACACGAAGATTATATTATGTAATGTGCATGCTCGCTGCGTCCGGAGATGGAGCTAAGTCAAAGCTACCAGATTCAGACAAGAGGCCAAGCCGGGGGAAACTGCGCTTCCCTCCCCAACCCAGGGGATGCTGGAGCGAGTGAGTAGCCTGGGGCCAGTGGGGGAAGGTGAATCCTATTCGAGCGTGCAGTGACAAATGCAGCACTGCCTGCAAGTGAAAAATTCTTTCCTTAAAAGCACTATCAAAAACATGCATGTGAGCAAAAGCATGAGCAGTTCTGGGGGAAGGGTTCAGTCAAATCTTTTTGGCTTCACTTGTGTAGAAAAAATTTTTGAAAAACAATGAGAATACTGTTCAAACAAACAGGGGCTGCATTGCCTGCCCTGAGCTCAGAAGAGTGTATTTCAGTTAAAGACTGCACCCCAGAAAAGGAGTTTAAGAGTGAAATGAGTGAGAACTGCCTATGATAAAAAAGTCTCTGACAAGCTGTTGATGGGCAGGTGCAAAGTCTGGGGTGTTTGGACAGTTCTCTTGGTACTACCTTCTTAGTCTTTATTAATTCTCTCACCTGCATTTGCAAGAACATCATCGTCTAAGGTAAGTATGATACCATACAAACAATCTGCCAAAGCACAGTAAAATCTAAGCTGGACTGCACTGAGAATTGGGATACTAATCAGGAATCTGTCCTGTAACAAAAGATGAACTCTCTAGTCTTCATTTATGGCCTTACCTTTCCCTTCAGTATCTTTCTATTGCTTTTAAAGGGTTTCAGAATCATGACATGTTTCAATAGTCATAAAGATGCCAAGTAGCAGTCTTCTGGCATATTGTATTTGGACAGGCATGTGTCTGCCTCCAGAGGAAGCAAAAGCACTGACAGCTGGAGATTCTGTTTGCTTGAAGGCTTGGTATTGCTCTTCAGGTTTTACTCCACGGGAGAGGAGTAATCCCGGCAGCATTACAAAGGCATTATTGTTCTGGCTGTAATCCCTGTGCTCAAATCCACTCTGGTTACTTGCATCCTGATTGGAAACTGAGAACTTCCCTTTGTATTTGTCAGGACAAGACTGGCAGATGGATTGGAAGTCACTGTTTTCTATGGTCAAATAGTGTTGAAGTGGGGAAAGGTTGTACTGTGATCCTGCAGTAAGCCTATGGGAATGGGAAAGGAGGATGAAGAGCAGTGGAACAAAAATAACAGTCCACAACAGAAACAGATGACCTACAGGAAAAACACAGTTGGAGGAAAGCAAGATGACAGCGACATAAGGGGGAGAAGAAAATGCAGAGGGACAAAGGTGAAGCTGCCTATATATTATAATGTAAATACACAGGCCGTGACACAGGGCCAGGCTGTGTGCATGTTGCTGACAGTGGAAAAAACAGGTAAGAGCAATCATCAGTGTGGGAGAGGGGATGGTTTCCAAAGGGAAGCAACAGACCTTTTCACTACGATGCTCTATGAGGGCACAGACCTCAGTTTGACTCTACAGCTCCATGTTGGTGGCATGTGAGAGGCCAGTCAGCAGGAGATGACACTTCACACAGGGATGATGCCCTGACCCTTTCTTAGCTTACTGAACCAAATAATATGAAAAAAGATGCAATAGAAACTCTGCTGCTCAGTGGGACAGCTATAGCTGAGCTCCCTGAGCTAGCATGTGTCACCAAACTTTAGCCAGACTCCTGAGAAGAGACCCAACCACCCCTATTCCAGGCATGTGACGAAAGTAAATAATTTTCCAGAATTACTCCTCACCCTGTCTCTTTCTCCCACACTCTTCTTGAGTCTCAGTCTTCCAGTTCACACAGATAGGAATGAAATTAATTAGGCTGATATAGTTGGCTCTGTTTTGTAGTTTTAGTGCCCGCAGCTGGCAAATATCACCTCTTTCATATCAGACACCCCTGATGCCAAACTACAATCAACTTCACAGTCACATCTATGTAGAAGGCACTGCTGTGCAAGTGAAGGTGAACCACAAGGCAGGCAGGAAGCACATTAAAGTGGAGCTCTGAGTACAGGTTCTAGGAAAAAAACCACTCTGAAAATCACTGAATGACTGATGTGGTTTTAACAGTGACAGTGGTGTCTGCCTCCTTTGACACAGACTCAAGGAACAAAGTGATAATGTGCCAAAGAGTAAATAGCAAAGGAATACTTGATTGGTTGGCTTGTCTTTGGCTTACACTGAGAGCAGTGATTAATATAGGAAGGAAAAAATCAAATCACTTAATAATTTTCCACTTTCAGATGACCTGAGCTCTCCTAGGTAAGAGCAAAGCTTTTCATGAGCCTACGCAGATGTTTTACAGTCACAATAAACTATGAATGTGATAAAGTGATCTCTTTCTGAAATATGATCTGGATCACAGGATTATGGCTGCTTTTCAGAGAGACAGGTGGACTATTCAGCTGCATTAAAAAGGATCCCTGATTATCAGGTAAAAAGCCTGCATTTTTTTTTCTGAACATTTAATCTTTGCCAGTTAGAAAAAAATAAAAATCAACCACCTAAAGACTTAGTTTCAGGGAATGGGAGAGAAAGAGAGCAGCACTGAAGGCCAGATGCTTGCAGTCTGGGTTGGAAGTAGTTTGGGGACTAGGCTGAATAAATTGCTATTGCTTGCTCATTGCCAGGCAGCCTGATCTCTGGCCAGTCTCCTGGCAAAGAAAACCTCTTATGTTTATTTTGGGAGAAGGTTACTTTCCAATGGGAAGGATGTTAAGGTTTATCACGATTATGATACATCAGTCCTCATATTTTATTCTGCCACTATTGATACACCTGGGAAATCAGAATAAGAGTAGCTGCTGCTTTTCATCCTTTGACCCTTTGAGCTACCATCACACGACAACTCAGTTATACAACATAAACTCAGTTATACAACAAACAGGCAAGAGTATGAAATAACTACAGTAAGTTCAAATTCATTTGGGATTGGCTGGAGTGAATCACTCATTATCTCCAGGGCAGCTGTTCTCTCTCTGTTGAGCTGCTCTCGCTCAAATATTTTATTTAATGAACTGGTACAGAACCAGCACCGTTCTGGTAGAGACAGCTCCAAGGAGAGACAGGGTTTAGCACATCTGGCTTGTAACCAGAAAGGAAGCTGTATGAGTTGCAAAACATGGTCAGTAATTTCCAACAACTCCTGTTTTAACATCTAGAGAAGCATTTCTATTTCATAGTTATTAGAGGATCAAATTAACTCCTACAGAATCTTGTGTGATAGCAAAAATCAGCTTTGCTGTTTTCAGGCATGCAGCGTACGCTAGTGTGTGAGCAGGGAGTTGGGTGTCAAAATGAGAGCCAATGACCACTCAGGCTGCCGGTGATTTTGTCTGAATCTCGAAATGCTAAATTCTGACATCCTCCCCAGCAGTGAAGAGCACCTACAGGGATTCGCGCTTTTTGCACTATGCCTTAGTTTGTTTCCTTGTCAAGCACAGACAGCAGTGCCTGCTTTCCAAAGGTGTTCTCAGGTCTTGGGATTTAAGAATTTCTGTTCAGATAAAAAGTGTTGCAGGCTTCTAAAAATCCTTTAACGCAGCAGGTACAGAAGTTGGAGAAAACAAAAATCACAAAAATCTGTTTCTGGCTGTGACTTCTAAATGCAAACTGCGGACGTGTGCTGGTACGTTGTTTATCTTTCGAACTGGGATTTAAGGAGAGGTTCATATTTGCTGTCTGAAGCTCAAGTTCACATCTCTCCTTTATCTGCTTATTAATAACATCAAACTCCATTAAAACTGTTTCCTGCACTGGTTTACCAGTAAGGCTTTCTGTTTACTCTCTGGGCTTTTTTCAGTCTGAACAATACGTGTCTGAGCTGAATCAATCTCCTGAAGAAAATCTCCTTAAGACAAGTAAACATGAAGGTTCATATTTTAAACATGCCAGTTTGTTTGTTTTAAGGCTCAGTTGTAGTATTTACTAAAATATATAAACATTAGGAAAAGCTGGCAATTGCCTGAAATACTTGAAGCAGTGTAAGAGGTAAAGGTATGATCATCTGCAATGAATTAAAATGTTAAGAACCATACTTCAGGAAGGCTTATTGGTTAGCAAACATGTCACTCCTTTATTCTTTTTCAGTGACTTTCTGGGATATCCACAGTGAGGAAACAAGTAGTTTCCAGGTGCTCTCATCTATTTACCCAGTTGAGAAAAACGTAATGCATAGTAGGATCTTATTAAAACTGGCACTTTATGCAATGCCTTAATTCTTTCCATTTCCTCTAGCTTCTTTCACTTTCCAGATTATTTAGAGCTGCAAACAAGGCTCCTAGAACACTTTATAGAGACTTTGCTAACTACATCACTTAAATCTGTACATGACAGCAAGTTATACTTTTTCTAATAATATCACATATTTAAAAATATACATTGACTGAGCTTAGACATTTGAAATGTATTGTTAATTTCTAATGGGTTTGTGCATTAAAGGCATGAGGACTAATGACAGACTAGGCAGATCAAACAGAGGTTTTTCCTGACACTCCAGCTCTGAAGGACTCAAGTGTGGATAAGACTGTTATGTAAGACAGGCTTTTGGATATCGCTGAACTGCTTTACAATTAAGATGGAATATTAATAAAAGACTTAAACTGAAAACCTCCAGCTATTAGAAGGATTAGGACTCTGCAGTGGGCTAGGGGAATACATACAATGTCAAAGCCATGTTCTTGGCTGTGATCAAAGGCAGAAAAGGCTTTGGCAGAAACAGCATCTTGGAGGGAGGAGAATAGATCTGCAGTGTCGTATAATAATAACAGTAATAATAACGACAACAACCACTGAAACAACAACTTGTGCAGAGATTGCAATCCACAGCAGCAAAAGACAAGAAAATAGGGGTGCAGCCTAGAGCTTCTCTCACTCAGTGATGTGCCCTCTGACAGCAGGTGTGCCTATAAGAGGGGGAAAAGCATCTGCCTATGTATACCCCTGGGAAGAGCATGCAAGAACAGAATTCGTGCTCTGTGAATTTGTCATTCACCGGCAACGTCAGCTCTTTACGCCTGTGCACTGGCCAAGAAGAATTAGCACCAAAGCTCACAGGACTCAATGCTACATAAACAAACTGGGGCTTATCAGCTTTATTTTCTAAAGACTGTTTTTTTTTTTCAAAAACATTCTCTTCAAGGAAGTGCCCTAAAGGGTGTTTCCTTTAACAACCTAGGGCATTTCCCTGTGATTCTGGTGAGAACAATTACTCTGATAGTTTCATTCTGTTCTACAGGAATATAATTTGTAATACACTGTAATCAGGCAAATAGTATTTACTGCATTTTGAATATACTTCTTACTTATGAGGTAGCTTCCTTTGGGAGAAACCTGGGGACTCTCCCCCAGCTTCTGCCCATGTACCATTCCCACATCATGTCTTCTGCTGCAGGGACTGTGCCTGGAGCGTGCTCCCTCCCAAGCCATAGCCCTGGCAACTGTAACTGTGAGTGGTTCAGTTGCCCAGGCTCAGGAACAGGGACATGGCAAAAGCCTTCATTCTGTTAAGCAGAGACAGCTGGAAATGTGTCAGTAATAAGGAGTAACTTTTAAAGCAGTTTGGGTACAGAGGCATTAAGGAATGCCATATGGTATCAGAAGTAAAAAGATGCCGAAGAGTGTAACTTGAATGAAAAAGAAGACGCTACCAAGATGCCCAGAAGAGCTGAAAGTCTGGAAATACAGAAGGCAATTGGGAAAATACTAAATTGCATGTGTTATGTGCTAGAAATCCTTGTTTATCTAAAAACCATGAATGTCAGTAAAAAGGAAGACAATCAAAAGCTTTATTACTCTTAATACTCAGTTTTGATGTATTTGAATTGTTTAAAAGGTTCCAGTCAATTCTGGCAGTGAAAACCCCATAGAAATCCATATACATTATGAGATTTTGCATTTCACATAAAAATGAAGTGTACAATATGGGGGTTTTAGGCAAATATAAAAAAGGAAAGGGAAACTGAAGAAATGCATGCACCTGGTTGATTCTTACCTTTCCAAAGATTGCTAGAGTGAGCCTCTCTGGAGATTTTTTCCTGAAAATTCAAATTATGGTCTGGCCTCTTATTAGGGAACTGGTTTTCCCTCAAAATTTTCAAGACTGATAGAAGGTCAAAGAACAAATCTGTAGCAATCATCCAGTCCAGAATTAAGTGCAAGTCAGATTTAAACATGATGAAAACACAAAATACACCATGCAAGAGAGCAAAGAGACAAAAGTGTATTAAGCTCAAAGATAAAATCATGTAGAATCACACACACGCTATGACAACCAGGATGGACCAAGAAAATATTTAGCACGTGGAGAAGATGCAAGAAATGTCATGGATCAGACAGCTTCACAAATTTTACAAGCAGCAGTGCAGCATTACTACCTCAGGTGAACTGAGGTAGTTCATTTATATAATTTGCAGGTAGCAGGAAAGTTCATTTATATAATTTGTGTCATTTGTATAATTTGGGGTGATAAATGCATACGCTATCAGCTTGCAAGGAAATGAAACATTTATTAAATTGGACAATGGCACACAAGTGCATATGATGCCAGAAGCAGTCCAATTAAAAAACAAAACAACAAACAAAAAAAACAACAAAAACCACCCAGAGAGCAATGGATATGCAGGTAAAATTGAGAGATTACACTGATAAGCCTGTCACCATTAAAGGATTGTAAAGGCTGGATATATCAGTAAATAGGAGACTAAGAAGCATTTAAAGGTAGTGGCTAAGACTGTTGTTTACTGTGCCAAAGGCACGGCAAGCCCTAGACTTGAGCAACTGGCAGCACACATGGGAAGGTTTGTACAGCACAGAATGTAAAGAAAAGCTTGATAATGATTTTCCGGCTGAAAGACTCCAGCCATATCTCTAAGCCTTTCCAATGCAGGAAAGGTTTATTCATCTCAGAGTCACCAAGTAAGTAAAAGAGACAATAAGTGAAACAAAAAACCCAACACAGTGTTTTTCCAGTGGTACTGACACTGCACTCTGTCACTATAGATAACTTCTGGTCTCTGTTATCCTCACTCCAGCAATGTGGTGGAAACCAGTATTAAAATAAATTATTAGTTATTGGCAAATGCTGTTGATAAAACTAGTGCAGTCGGATGCTAACACATATTAAATAGTAGATAATTTGATCTGCAGCAAGGAAATCGAATGGGTATCCAGCTGGATTCACAACTGATGCCTTTGTCAAAAGAAACACTGGTGACTTGTGAAAATGTTTGACCAAAATATTAATGAACATTATTAATAGCACACAAGCAATCCAGAACATTGGCTGAAACAAGAGTGTATTTAAAAACCACATTTCCCAAATATTTGTCTACTTCCTTTCTGTGGTGACAAAGCACAAGATTAATGAATCAGTTATGTCTGCAATAAAATCTCCCTATTTTCCAGCAGAAAGACAAGACAGAAATTTAAGAACTCCCTTTTTGCTCACATTTAGTTCAGTTTCTTATTGGTCCCTCAGAAAATGTCAGTTTGATTTATTTATTTTTTACAATCTAGGATATGTACAAAGAAGCTTGCCTATACTGTTGCTGTAGAAAGTAGCTGAAGTATTTCAGGCTAGACAGTTATCTACTGGTTCATAAATTAGCATGTTCTTCTACTTAAAAGACTTAGAATGATTTTATTGATGAATTTCCAAAGTTCATTAACACTTCAATTTACTGTCCTTGGCTCAAAAGCTTGGGGACTATTGACAAGGTTGAAACAAATACACGCATACACATACACATACGCAACAAATACACACAATACAAGCAAGAATAAGTAAATAATTCCTGAAATTCTATTACTGTATTTACAAGTAAATCTTCAGCATATGTTTTATGTTTAATTTTGAATATTTA
Source organism: Mesitornis unicolor (assembly GCF_000695765.1). Lineage (NCBI taxonomy): Eukaryota > Metazoa > Chordata > Aves > Mesitornithiformes > Mesitornithidae > Mesitornis > Mesitornis unicolor. Next base: position 18,066 of record NW_010189509.1, on the reverse strand, counting down.
TAATGCAACTTGCATTGCCTCTGACGCAACATATTAGAAAACCACACTAATAAATTAGGGCTTCTCACCTGTAGACAATGTAGTTAACAAAACAAAGAACAAGAATTAGAATACCTATACTGAATAAAGCTGACATTAGAGGAACAGGGGTTTTGCAATAGAGATAAATAAAATGGAACACACTCACGAGCTACACCCTTTAGTCCCTGGATCTGCTAGCTTTATAACCATGACACAGTACACATTTATGATGAAAATCAATAGCTCTAAACAAGCGTTCTCAGGAGGCTGTGGGCATAGGAAGTTGTCCTAGAAGACAGGCAAATGCTGAAGAGGAACACACGATACATTTCCAACACCAGCAAAAAGATTTTTACTTTGCCTGAGCAAGTGGCAGCTTGGTAGCAGTTACAATGTAAGTTGAAAAAACGTAATCTGGATATGATATCACCAAGTGGGTTTAGCACACCCAAACAGTAGTTTTACACATCGAGAGACATTGTCAACTTCGTGCTACACACTAAATCTTTCAGAGAATGAGGATCTTTAGCATGCTGGTTATAAGTATTTATTAAAGCCATGTATCATAGAACAAGTGCTTCACTAATTCTCATTATGATGAGGATTTGGCTTGGGTAGAAGGTTGAGATACCAAGCATTTAAACAGTTTAGCCTCCCAGACATAGGAACTCTGTGGGAGAAGCCCAGCAGAAACACATGGTGGCTGAGCAGCTGAAATTCTGACTGATTACTGAATATTTTGCAAACAGAGCCCTTGTACAGTTCTCTACAAAGATATCTGCTGGCAGGAGAGGCTGGAAATTGTAATGAAAAGCAATACTTGTCCGTTACAATAGCAGTATGGTGAAGTGTACACATGTTCAAACAAGATGTCTGTGGTAAAGACTGCTGATTACCCAGACAATGCTTCAGTCGTTAACCCCATCTCTCAGCCTGTGGTGGTGCCTCACTCCCAGCTAGGGCAGGGGAACAATGAAGTTTTCCCTCAGTTATTTCCCAAGTCCAGTGCCGTTACTGGATGCACAGTCTGGTCCTATTATTTCAAACCTCACTTGCAGCAGAAACAGTGATCTGGAACACTGCATCCTGCACCCCTCAGAACAGCAAATCTTTTACAGGTCCCCCTGTGACCCAAGAGCCAGGAGGACAGCATGGGAGGAATCAGCAGCAAGAAAGCCCTAAATGAAGAAATGAAATACATTTCCCTTGGAGAGGAGGCTTACTGGAGTGTAACGAAAACAAGCCCCAGCCCTCCTCCCCTGCACGCGCACACACACACCCTAGAGGCTTTTGCAAAGCCACAGGAACGGAAATAATTTCGTTTGAATCCATCAAGCATTAAAATCCGTTCGCTGAGGGATTGAAGTGAAAAATGAGCCGGAGACAGGAATTAGAAGCTCACCGCCTGGGCTGTCAAAAGGGATTTTCCCCAGATAGAAAACAAGCAATTGGAAATGCAGGGAGGTAAATCCTTTCGGTCTCTGACAAGTATGCACACTCTTGGTTTCCCCTTCCTGACCCTCTCAGTTCTGGGTTCATGAAGCCAAACCTGGACACATGTCCTTGTGCACTCTCTGGCCACAGCACCCATCCTTGGGATCCCCTTCCAGAGGTCTGCTCAAGAATGTCGCAAACCTTGGGCAGAGGGGAGGCGGTGAGACACACACGGGAGCCAGCTTCTGTGTACAGTGTACTTACGGGTGCCTAAGGCGCCAAAGGGAAGACAAGGCAGCTGCTGAAAGGATAAACCAACAGCTCTAAGAACCATTTTATCTACTGTGTAAAATTTGCTGAAGAAAGAGACAAGCAGCAAAGTTGACATTATAGTTATAATCACTGCACATCTTAGTTTACCACTCAAAAAAACCCCAACAAACCCACAACACTTCATGCCCCTGAAATATGGTCTTTTTCTCTCAATACCAACATAAATACTTCTGCACCAGCTACATTTTATTGATGTTTCAGAGGCTTACTTGCAACCGTAAGAGCCAGAGGTCTACTTTTTCCAAAATTAAACTGAGATTCATTAAAATAATGTGGCAGCTAGGGAGAGTTGGGACTACTGTGCAGAGGCCACCTCCAGTCCAGATTGTCAGCTGAAGCATGAAAGATACATCTCATATTCACAAATCTCTTATAACTGAGCTTCGAAAAAGAAATTATAATCATGGCAGTGTTTGGTTTTATGCAGGGTAAACTTCCCTTTTAGTTGGTTGCTAAAACTGAAGGCAAGAATTATTAAGGTACAGCTTCTATATGAAGATTAATAAACACTGAAAAAAGGCCAGTATACCTCTGGGTCCATAGCAGGTGATGCAGGACAGCCAAAAGAGACAACTTCAAAGAAACCTACAGAACTAACAAATAGCCTTAACAACATGCAGAGACTTTATACTCATCAAACCGTACACCAGTCATATACCGCAAAGCCAGTTGTCTACTTAGTGAAGAAGAGGTAGGAAGAAAGAATTAGAACAAAAAGAAGAGGAAGAGCCAAATATGCAGCATTGAAGCTATGGGAAGAAGCATACGGAATGACAGGAGCCAAGGAGCCTTCCAACTGCAGTCCAATTTCAGACAAGCAAATTGGTTTAAGAACGGGGCAGAGGTAGAACAAAAACAAGGTAAGCATTCATGCAACAGGATTCATGTAGCTTTGAATTCAAAAGCCAGTTAAGAGAACAGAAAACTTGAAGAAGTTTAGTTTAACATAAAATTCAACAATTTTAATGTATGCTAATATGGTTCAAGATAAAGGCCACAGTTACCTAGATACAAAGCATATGTGTTTGTAGTAAATATTTTCTTTAACACATGCTGTCTTCTACTGTTGTGTAATAAGCTTTCCTATTGTTCTGTGAGTCTCTCTGGTAATAATACTACCACTTAGGTGGTGTTTCATAGCTATAGATCACACTGTGCTTAACCCAGGGGGTTTCATTATCTCTGTTTCACATATGGAGTCATGGAAGCACCTAAAGATGAAATGAGTCCACAGCAAGATCAGAAAAAACAACTACAGTTTCATGAATTATAGTGTTAGCTTGTATATAAGAGAAACCTCAGGCAGTTTAAATGGGATTTGCTGGCAGCATAAAGACTGTTTGAAAACACCTGTGAAAAGAACTCATCTTAATGGCAATCCAGGAATAAACGTGGGCAAAAAAAAGATAAGGTGACAAGGCTATGGCCATGGATCAGAAAGAATCAACAAGAGCCAGCTTAGCAACTACAGTAGAAAGAGTTTGTGTTTTGTTCACACTGATGGTATTCACAGTTGTCTCCCTGCTCTTTGAGGAGCTGATGAGTTATCAGCAGAATCTTAACAGCAGGACCAGAGCACCCAGACAGCTGAGCAACAGGCTTAGGAAAAAGGGCTGGCTGAAGTCATATGGGGGGCTACACGGTTAAGGTGGGAGTTGATCTACATCTGAAAAGTCTTATGTGCCATGC
>NW_010189509.1:0-14558 GCF_000695765.1 Mesitornis unicolor | reverse complement strand
CTGCTGAAGATGCTGCTGTACTGAACCTGAAAGGTCTGGTTATAAATAGCTTCTCCCTGCAGCTCCTCAATGAGCCACTGAGGCGGAATGAGTCATCTCTGCCGGCTCCGTGGCCCCCCCAAACGACTGCGTCAGGTTGGGAGCATGGCTGCCAACAGCAGTGGTACACACTGTTCTTTCTCAGAGGGCAGTGGCCTTGGGGGACAGGGACACTAAACAAACTAGCTCTACTCATTACTCATAAGCACCCAAAAGCCACATCACTTTGTGAATAAGAATAATGTAAAATCCATCAAGAGCACTTAGAAACCAACACTGGCACTTCAGCCCGCTCTGTCCACGCCATTATCCAGGCCACCCTGGTTTTCAACTGGAACTACCAACCCATTAATTGGTTTGTTATGGAAATGATTTAGCACATCTCTGAAAGTGAAGTTCTCATTCCACTTAAAAAGAACTTCTTACTAAGACTTGGTGACATTGTTCAGTGAATGGACACAGCAACAAGTAGGTGAGCTGACAAGCCTCACCTCTAGGTGAGGCTGATACTAGGCACACTTCTGTATTTCCTGCGAGGAAAGAAGGTGAGAATTTTAACAGTAAAAGTCAGACTTAGATTTGTTTATTCCATTGTGAGAGAAATTCACCCAGGACCCGCACCCTCTTTTAAACAAGACCATGCACGAAGCTGATAGACAGCTCTATCTCTTCTAGTCCTGCTGCAGCAAAGCAGTGTTCCCCAGTGTGATTTCCTGAACTTGCATAGGACATCAGGTACCCAGAGTAAAGGAATTCTAGTGATTGTTTGCTTAGTTCATGTGAGCAAATGGAGCTCTCCTGAAACATGTCCTTTCTCAAGCCTAAGACAATAAAGATAGATGTTTTGTGAGCTTTAGGATAAACACCTATTTAAGTAAGTAAAGCACAAGTCCTAGAGAAGATAAACATACCAAATTTGCTGTGATGAGGGTTTGGGCGTGAGTATTTATGGTAGGGGAAATAATTTAAACTGATACTGGGTTAAAAAGAAAGAAAATAATATCAGGTAGGGAGGATAATACAAAGTGGATGCAAAAGAAGAACAGAAACAGGGTCTGGAAGCCAGTATTACTATTATTAACAAAAGAAAAAATTGGAGATAGGAAGTGAGGAAATCTTCTAGTGCTATATTTCTTTCAAATGGAGAATTTATGATAACACGATCAAAGTGATACTGGTATGTTTTCCGTAAACTAAGCTAAATGGCTGTGACCCGTGGCTCACTCAAGTATTGTGTGAGAAGGCAAGCTCAGGACAACAGTAAGCAAGGACAACAGGATGGGCAACCAAGAATATCTTAGAAGCCAAACCTTTTCAAGTAGAGTCTTGAAAAAATAAAGTTAACACAAAGCTATTACTGGAACTGAGAACTGGTAAGGTTAGTTAAGACCCACACAAACAAAACAAACAGGGCAATATATTCCAGTTCCCTCAGTGTGTCAGCATTCAGTACTGCTGACAAGAGCAATACTCCCCAGCTATATGGCCACTGTAGTTCTGCAAGTGATCCCCAGCACTGTACTGTGTGACGACAGACGGTATGTTTGCTTTCGAGTCATGCTGTGATGCAAAACGATGACAAAGCCTGAGAGATTTTTTGCTACTAACGAACATGATACAGTGTTGTCTCAATGGAGGCAGAGGATGATGAAGCTTTATGTGTGCTGCCTTTTCTTTTTCCCTCCAGTTTTGAATTCATCATCAAGTCAACAAAGTACATTCTGTTAAAAGTTAATTACTTTGTTCTGATAGTTTTAAGAACGCCCTACTTCAGAATTTCATAAGTTCATCACGTGCGGCCTCATCATTTCTATATTAATGTTGTCTGGGAATATTTTATCTTTGATGATTTTTTTTTTCTGAACAGAAGGATCCTACTCCATAGAAGAACCCAAACCTTGAAAAGATTCCTGTCCTGCTTTCTACCTTCTTCTCAGCACTTAGAAAATTATTTACTAGTACCTGACACTCAGAAAGGACAATCCTCCTTTCTGCTGTCACCTCTGCCCTTTCCTCCCTTTCCTCATTGTTACTTCTTCTCTGTCTCCTAACAAGGATACAAGAAGAATATCTGTTTTCTCTTGTGATGTTCCTGTTCCAGTGACTAACAACAGAAGATCCTCACTTCCTTACTTTTCACTGTGCAGAAAGGACAGACTCATCACCTCGTCTCTCATCTCTAAATTTTGCAATTAGCAAAGATCTAGCCACATTGCTATTGATCACTGTATTCCTTAGCCTCTCTGTGGAATCCAAGCTTACAGAGGTTGTACAACTGCAGGCTAATTGTGTCTCAAGGATGTACCTGAGTGCTGTCCCCAGCTCCTGTGTTGTACGATGGCTAAGAAAGAAAATCGCAAAGGTCAATCCCTTGGTAACAATGTCAAACCTCTATCTTCCTTTAATGATGGGAGAAGGATAGAACAGATGAACTCTTGGAATTTCATTAGCACTCTAGGATTAGTCTCACTAATAAATATATTTATCAATTGAGAAACTTAACACTTTAGTCCTTTGTTGCATTTAAATCTCAGTGCAGGTTATTTTCACTACAGCTGTGGTCCTGTTACTTGCCACTTGAATGCATGCCAGTACAAGACATAGGACATAGAGAGATTTCTCAATACATAAGAAAGCAAATTCTTTGCTCATTTGAAAAGACACAATTCCAATTACTTCAAAAGGTATGGTCAGTGTACCCAGAGGGAGCATCTGCCCTAACAATGGGAGGGAATGCCAACAGCAAAAGCTACACTCAGACTACTCCACAACAGAGAGAATAGTGGTTCCCATACTTAAGAAGTACGACATACGTTTTTACTAATGAGCAAGAAAATAGTTAGTAAAATTAAAATTGGGTATATGGGAGTCAAGAGTCTCAGTGAGGTCTGAGGTTCTGATGGGAGCAGGGGAAATACTGACAAAATACCGTTTTTTGCTTTAAAAATTGCAAAGGCCAACACATCCCAAAACCTTTCAGGACACAAGAAAAAACCCAAAACAACTCCACCAACAGGTGTCCTAATTGTCCCAAGATAGTAAGGCATCCTCTTGTTATCACACAGGGCAAATTTGGAAATTAAAGATACTGAAACCAGTCCAAATGGAATAGCTATTTCTAGGAAAGGATAACTCTGACGGAGCAGCTGAAGCTGCTACTACCTGGAAAGGCCTGCCATTTTCAATCATCAAACAGGAAATGACAAAGAATGTATCTCTGAAAGTAGTTTCTTTTGTTGAACTGGTATTTGCAGGATACTACCTATATCCTTTCTCACCTACAATCAGGTACCTCTCCAACATCCAAGTCTGTTTCATCCTCATCTGTGTCATTCTTTGGCTACTCCAAGTACGAGGAATTCTCCTAAAGACAAAAAAGTGAAGCAGCAATTAGCCCAAATCCATCAATGGTCTCAACTAAAATTACAGGTGGGCTTTCTGTCCTTTAGACTAGGATTATTCAAAGTATTATACTAATTTCCTAGAAAAGCAGGACTTTCTAAGGCCTTAGAGCCTGCTGCCAAGCTCTCCAGAAATTTATACAGACTTTCCTTAAACATCCCAAGAGAGGAAGATTTCTGTGGGGCTTACACTTTTTTCTCAGGTTGTGTAGATTCTCAGGCTGTCCTATGAAGAGCTCAGTACACAGAAGTGAACAGAGATAATCAGATCTTTTTCGAAAGCAACACCCCCTCACAATAGACAAAAATTCATGCTAGTCAAGTTCCAAATTGGACACTGCAGTTGAAATCTGACAAAGGAAATATTTTAACTTAAAAGGAATAGAGGAGACAATTCAAAAAAAAACCCAAACAAATCAACCCAAAGCAGGTTCAGGTAAGAATAATGCAGGACTCATAATTAAACTCTATTTTGTTTCCTGAATCCTTCCACTATCATATTATTTCTCCTTTCTGACCCACTGGATCCACTTCATTTCCCTTCTGCTATTCTACTGCATTGAGCAGAGACTAATTTTATGCACAGAGATGAAGATTATGCACTGAAATTTTTCTTAAATTGCCAAGTGGCATGATTAAATTGTGTGTATGAATAGAAGAAAAATTCTCCTGATGGAACTGAAAATTCAAGTACAAGTAGTCAGCTGCTGATGCCCAATGGCATGTCCAGTCGCTTGGCTATGCTGTATGGGAAAAGCCACAGTTGAGGTGCACTGTCAGCCTACTCAGTCACAAGCGAGGTTTTAGGTGACAACCGGGATATAAGCATTCATACCTACTGTCATCGTTACTTAACAGAAAAAAAGGATTCCTTTTAGGCCCTCCAGACATTTCAGTTTCTCTTAGGACCCAGTTTCAAAACAAAGTGAAAGAAGCTGTTTATTCCATTGTGGATTGGAATATGGAGGAGGTCACCATATGCGTAGGATAAATATCCTTCTGTTGCAAACTTATATCAGTCAGTCACCATCATCTGGTCTGTGGGATAAAAATGTTTCAGATACTGTGCACTCAAACATCAGAATTGCCCGTCTCATTTACAGTCAGGATCAGCCATGAAGTATAAGGTGATTTCTTGTTCAGTCAATTGCCCTTTCTTTTTTTTTAATTGAACCTTTGCCTTCTCCCTGTCTTCAATGTTCAAGGTAAAAAAATCTGAAGAGACAACACAGTCAAAAGAATTGCAAACGAACCAATTGTGCTCATGTTAGGAAATCTGACTGCTCTGCAGAACTTTCAGCAGAACCTCTCCAGTACTGCTTTTATACCCGTCTTTCACTGATTACGTTATACAGTATCAAAAAGACATGGGAGACCCACATCTGAATCTAGTGCCAATGCACTGAACAAAAAGTCACTCTGTCCCAGGGGAAAGGAGGAGTGGGTAAAGGAGAGCAATGAGAGAAAGGGAGAGGAGCACAGGGAAGAAAGGCCAAGCAATAGCTGAAAAGAAAAAAATCCTTTTTGCTTTGCATACCTTCTCTCATTTCTTTCTCACATTCAAGTTTCCCCCTGTCCTCTCCCCTGGGTAGTGGGATAAAGCGGTCTGCAGCACTATGCATGGCCGTGGTTTTAAACTGAAACCAAGTCCAAACCTGACTTTTCAGTTTCTAAAGCTGTGGAAGGGAACGGGCAGGAAGTAAGAGCATCCCTGAGGAAGCAAGGCTTCTCCGGCAGAGCTGCTGCAGCAGCAAAGCTATTAATAAATGTTTGCAATCTTTTAATCGTTCTGCTAAATTGCCATCATGTTCTTGCAAACCCCATAGTGTGTCAGTGCAGCTGCCTCCTCCTGCCTGCCTCCCCGTGTTCGTGCATGTGAGTGAGGGGGAACATCAGGAACATGCTCAGATCTGAGGGCTGCTGCAGCATTACAGGGAAAACGATTTTGACAAGTGACTTTTTAAATCTTCCCTATTCCAAAGTAAGCAGCCCTATTAGTTACATCTATAAACCATACTTTCACCTACTTTTTCTTCAGCAAATCCTGCCTGCTTGATCCAGACACTAAACTTTTCTTCATTAAAATATCGCATCTGATCTGTCATGGTTTGGGACCCACTACCCAAGAGGCCATGTCTCTTTCAATGTGATCACACTGTAGTCACAATCAGCTAGCAGTCACTCTGGCTTAAACAAAATTATTCTCAGCAGCATAACATTTTTGTCCACTTTATCCGACCTGCTATGGAATTGACAGTCATCAGGTTACAAAACAAGCATATATTGCTTTTCAGGCTTTTTTCCACAAGGTCAGTTAGTTGCAATATAAGTGGACTGGAAAACTGTGATCATATTTGTGGCAATACATAACATTTCAGGATGAAAAGGATTAATACTTTTAAATAAATTGTCTATTTACCTCTTCATGTGCCTAAAGCATATCCATTATTGTCCAAACTAGGATATAACAGACAAAGCCACCTTCTAACGTCATGGTGGAGATCAGTTTAATCCATTGTCTGTTCCCTCCCCCAGCTCAAACTCTCATCTTCGTCCTAATTATAATAGCATTTGAAATTATCATGGTTTAAAAAAAGATGCCAGCTTATATAATATCCTTATTGCTTATTAATGATTTCAGAGGGGAGAGCGCGTTGCCATGCATTCTGGGAATTATGCAAACTAAGGCTGAGCCATACCTTGCTGGGCTCCACCAGTTTCTTACTTGGAAGCTTGATGCGTGAGGATTACCACGTAATAACAGATGTTAAGGCTTTTAGTGAATGACAGGCCTTGTACATGCTTGTACAAGGAGACATGACAGGCGTCACATTTCACAGTGATTAGCCTTGGGCACTTTTCAGAGGCAGAAGACTTGAGGCTAAGTGACTTTAACCATCCTGCAAGTGTGGTAATCCCCAAGACGGCACAGCCTGAAGAGTCTGATTTCTGTCTGCCATGGGAGCTTATGAATAATAATAAAGAAAACATCAGGCTGGATATCGGTGACGCAGTTACATGGCACTGACAGCCAGAAACACAACTGCTTGGATATGAAGTCCTTAAGTCCATTACTTAATCTAAAGTTACTTATACCCTGTCCTTTAAACACCACCTCCTCTATAAAGCTATAATGTGTGAAAGACATGAAAGCACTGAACTTGAGATTTAGTTTGTGTCCTTCAGTTTTCTGCATCTGTCACTGTGGCACCTTTCTGCTGGAGAATATGGGGTGGAGTAGGAGGGAATGTGAATGGGAGCAGGAGCTCTGTATCCATGTTACAAACTGCTGCAGTTTTATTGGAAAATGAGCTTCAATATAAAGTGACACCATCTGTCTCTGATACTAAGAGACTATTAAAAGACTAATGAAGTTGCTTGCCCCCACACTTACAGAGAAACACCTGCACCCTGTAAGTCCCAAAAATAAAAGAGCTCAGTATGTATAATTTAATTAATTAAATAAAATTATTTTAGAATTCTTTTTAATGTCTGTGATCTGACTCACAGATGTTGATCTTAAAATACTGGGTAACATTATAAAAGAGAAATAATAGAGAGTACATATGCCTTTTCAAGCAATAGGTATATCTGTGTAGCAATATACAAATGTTGAGAGCTGAAGTTGAATGTATGTTTTAGGGGAATCTAATAAACACTTAAAATCATAATCTTAGGCCTTTTAACAAATCCTACATCTTACGAAAAATAACTTTACAACTATTGCTTAAATAGCTATCCCTTTGTGTGCTCCAGACAAAGCTGAGGGAGTTTTGTTTAGGCCAAGTGGTTGGGGTGAGGACAAGGAAGGAGAAGAGGTGGAAGGAGTTCAAAGAATCAGTCTGTCTCCTGGAGACAATCCGTCACGGGTAGAAAATTTCCCATGTCAGCATATTTAGAAATAAATGGCGATGTCATGCAGACAGTGCTGGACAGTAAGTTGTGATGCTGGGAGTACCGTGTCCTCTGATAGCCCTGCTATCTCATCAGCAGTGCCCCACCCTGTTATTCACCCTGACAAGTCCCTTAGGTGCCCATTATGGTATCAACAAAGAGGAGCCACGATGAGCAAAAACACTGGCTCCTGTGACACTACAGGATGAAAACTTTGCTACCTTTACACATCCTACACAGAGATAAAATAAAACCCAATTAACTGGCTCCAGCTTAGTTTCTTGACCCATAAGCAGGCTTTAAGCTATGCAGAGTCCACACCACCGATTATTGATGTGTGTCACGTTCTGTCTCTACACCATCTTGTACCTCACTGGCTGGAAAAGTGGTACTTGGCTTGGCACAGAGACACAGGCAGCCCGGGGTGCTGACATACAACAGGCATATGCTGAAATGTGGGGAAAAGTGAGCTCCCTTAGGAAAGATGGAAAATGAAACCAGATGCCACCAGTACTGAGAGAGAGAAGAAACCAGATCTGATCCTTTAGATGACTCGATGGAAGCTGCTCATGTTGAGACGCAGTGGGACCAAATTCAGCTCTAATTAAGTCACTAATGTTACAGCAGGATAAACATGATCTTGTAAGCATTACAGGTATGAAACAGGGACAGAGAAGGTCACATAGCAACAACTGCTTGCGTTCCAGCAGGTGCATGATGGAATTCTACTGAGGTGGCCTGAGGGACATGCCCTGGGTCAATTGCCCCCCAAATTATCTCAGTCAAGCACTGCGAGAAGGTTGCTATGTGCATCACCAGGAGCTTTAGTTTGGAACCGAGCAGCAGCAAGCATAAGTCACATCAAGTGCAGCTCTAACCCCCATGCCCTCAGGGCAACTGGTGGAATCAGCCTAGCAAATGCAAGATATTTTTTAGTTTGCTTCTGTCTTCATGGTGCACATAATTAGAAAAATTGTCAAATATTTACAGTCTCTTTGACTCAGGTGCAAGCACATCTTTAAGAAAAAAAAAATTGAACAAAATAAAAGCAAAAAGCCCCTGCGAGCTTCCCAAAATAGGTCAGATGCTTCCAGTGCTTTTTGTCTCCTTCAATCTACAACAACCATTGCCTCTGGAAATTTGCTTGCACTTACTGGTCTTTGTGAGCACCCTCAGTCAGCACAGCAGAAATAAAAAGAGTTGCTGTTGGTTCTCCCCACACAAATCTGCACTCATACGCTGCACCCTGCTCTACTTTTGAGGGGCTTTCATTTATGGTGCTGGGCAGCTGCAGCTAAAGTTGGATCTAGGCAAAGCGTTGAGACCCATGTGCCTCAACTAGGCAGTGACTGACACGCTCTGTGCACCAAGCTGACACCAGTACAAGCTGAGACCCTGCAGCTGCCAAGGGGAGCCCTGGCCATACCCAACTGAGCAGCTCCACTGCAGCCCCCTCCTCCCCTGCACGCGTTGCTGCTGCCCTGACAGGGCCAGGCAGCAGGCAAAATTATATAAGGTTGCTCCAGGATGCACGTCCTCTTGCCTCAGCGCCACAGCTGCTGAGTGATGGATGCACTGGAAAGTGTTTTTTCATTGCATCCCTCATTAGGGTGACAAGCGCTCTGTGGCAGACATCTCTGATCCGATGCTGCTCTAGGCTGCTGGAGTTAAACATAAAGTCACGTAGAGAAAGGCTTGTTCAGTATGTGGTAACACAAGCAGATGTATCTTACTGTAAAATAGGATCCTAGTTTAATCTGCACATGGGAATTCAGGGGGAAAAAAAAGCAGAAAGCGAAGATCTGCAAGACACTAGACATTTTTGTTTCGGAGTAGCCTCTGCACCAACTCGTATCTGAAGAAGGTGGCTCAGGGTAGCTGATGTTTATGCCATAAGAGCTTCTATTATCTCAATTATTATATTATTTAAGTCCATGGAAACTCATTAATTTATTTGTAGCACTCCTTGAAGTAGAAAAATGTTATTATCCTCATTTTGCCAATGTGAAAGAGGTCTAGAGAACTTAATGGCCAGACTTTTATGCATATGAAGGTGCCCAACTCCCACTGAAATAAAAGGAAGTTATGCACCTAAATATTTTGAGGGTTTTTAGTTTACAACAGAAATCAGTGGTGCAGTTAAGAATTTAAAGTTTCAGGCTAACCTATACTAATCTTGCCCTTGATAATTTTGCCCTTGTAAAAATAGTGTGGGGTTTTTTCTTTTTCACCTTAATTCAAATACATCAACATAGTCTCCACTCTGATTTTATCAGACACCTCTCTGCTATCTGTGCTTACCCACAGCTGATGTACTGGTTACTAAAGAGTCATGGGTTGCTTTTTCTTTTTTGCAAAAGCTTCCTCCCCAGTTATGCAACCTCCAGGGGTTGTGGCGTTGTAGTTATTGTTAGTTTGCTTCTAATACTTTCCCTTTGTTTTACCTGTGGTTATTCCACAGGTTTCTGGAAATATACTGAGGAAAAGTCTTGTATCATCATCAGTGACAAGCAGCCTTACAGACTGCACCTTCTAAGTGCCATTCAGCTCGGAACAAAACCCTGAGTCCCGTCTCATTGGTGTGCTCTGAGATCTGTTATCTCTGAAAATACTGGTCTCAGGTGCAGGGTGGAAAGCGAGTAAGACTCTGTGAGGACTTTCATAAGTTTATGGCAGTCTTTGCCATAACATTATGGAATGTTGTACGCCTCCCTATAGGTAGCAAGAAGTTAAAATCTCACTCATGCTATTTGATTCTTTGAGAAAGAGCAATTTTTCAATTACACATAATTAATAGTAATTACCCTTTATCTTCAGAGACCAGAACAAAGAATAATTAATCCATCTTAACATCCCCGTTAAGGCGGTATTAAATATGGTTTTTTTACACAGCAGATTACATAGTAACCTACGTGGCCTACTGTTCACTCTGTGTTCCCTACTGCAGAAAGAGAAAAGAGAATCCTGAGCTATCTGAACTAATATTCTAGTTTTTGCATTAATTTAATTAACTAGTTTGGAGGCAGCTGTTTGCTTCTTGCAGCAGCTTGCTGCAAATGAATTGTGCTGCCTACAGATCTCTCATATATGTAAGCAATTTTACTATGATAATTAAAAACACTCAAGTGGCCATTTTACAATTTTGAACATGTATCTATGAGTAAAGTATTTGCAATTATTCCCATTGCAGAGCTGGGGAAAGTGAAGCTCGGAAATCTAGGGCCAGCTTCTCACTTGGCACACCACCTTTTTGCAATACTCTTCTTTCACGCTGGTTTTTGCTGCACAGGCAGAGGAGACTCCTGATTCTGCACTCACTCTAGACAGCCTGTGCCAAACTCATAGACAGTTATGCCCTTTATCAGTTCTTAAAATTTGGCTTCAGTCTTCCAAAGAGGCTTCCAATTTTTGGTATCTTAATGGAAGTTCACCTTACAATTCTCAGAGCATGCAGACACTATTAACACGAACTGAAATTGCCTGTTCTTGACTATTAAAAAAAATAATCAAAGAAACATGAATTTACTATTTTGATCTTAAGTGAGTGGACCGAGATCACACTGCAAGCCACTGAAAAAGGCAGAACCAGAATTTGCTTCAAACACATGGTTTTGCAAGACAAATATTCCAGGTGGCAGGATGACAGCAAAGATGAGTGCAGTGCTGCAGGCAGCATGCGTGGCAGCTCTGGCTGACAGACCAGCAGTCTCTGGCCTGTGACAGCCTGGGTGTCCTGAAAGCTCATGATTAGTGATTATATGTTAAGGTGATAAAAAAATGATAGCTTTTATTCCTACATATATTGATCTGAGGGATCCTGAGCTCAAAAGGGCAGAGTAGAGAGATACAGAAAATGGAGGAGTAAAAAGGAGGGGACTGCAGAGAGAAGGAGACTGTCCCAAATGTTAAATGAAAGCATCCACATGAAAGGCTCCAGGCCAACATGCTCGGAGAATGCACTCTTCTGTCTCAGTGACCTTGTGAAGATAAACTGAACAAAAAGCTTCAGGCAACATCAGACAGAGAATTTAAGAAGCAGATTTAATTTTAGCCAGATTGTTTTGTATTTTCAACTGCGGGGTTATCTGGGGATGCAATGTGCATACAGTGGAAGAAAATGTAGTTGTCACCCCCAACTCTGATACTGCACCTGATGGCAAATTCAGTTCTGTGCTTCCAGGGGGAAGCAAAAATCATGGCTTTGGCTAGGCAGGGAAGATCAAATCGTGGTATCACAAGGCTGGACTACCAGTGCATCCTAATTTTACTCCAGAATGTAATTACTTGGCTACATTAGGCATGAGCAACATACAAACCCTATGCTCCAACACAATAGGCACTGATATGCTAGTTCCCTCTACTTGCATTATGCCCTTGCTCTGTATCTCCTGACTAACAGCTATTTGCTACAAACAAATTGTTTAATCCCTCTGTACCTCAGTTTCTTCATCTAGAAAATGGAAATATCCTATCTAAAAAGAGTGCAAGGATTCACTAAGTGATATGTGTTTTTTCAGTGAATACATTTGCCGATAATTATAATTATAGCAAATGCATACAAACTCTAAGAGCTGGCTGCATACAATAAAAAGTATGCATTAATCACAATGTCTATTGCAGCTTATTAACACAATTCTATACAATACAAATGCAATCTAACCCACAATCTGGAGATTACAACTGCCATGTCAATTAAGAGCTGGCTGCATACAATAAAAAGTATGCATTAATCACAATGTCTATTGCAGCTTATTAACACAATTAATTCTATATAATACAAATGCAATCTAACCCACAATCTAACCCACAATCTGGAGATTACAACTGCCATGTCAATCCAAAATGAGGGCCTAGATCTTCAAGCCTATAGTGAAATGTCAAGTCATGAACTTAAATGGAAATAAAACCAAGCCAGACTGATTGGGAATAACCCCTCCATATGCGTACTACCACATGTAACAAACATGAGCTGAGAAAACGAGACCTCAGCATTCCTCCTGTACCTCCCTAGCGTCACCACTTCATTGGACAATCATTGATGAACACTTACGCTGATAAAGAATCTTCTATTAAAAGTTCTCAAACTGCTTTACAAATTGTCCCTAATGTGTATAGGCAGTGCATGCTATTTCCCACTGTCCTCGTATACTCTGTTCTCCATCATTTCCATGTGATAAGCTATCCCGAGGCCACATTGTCTCTCCAAGTCTGCAGGAGAGACATCCATCCTCTCTCTTGGCAGGTCTCTTGACCCACTCTTCAATTTAAATACCATTTTCTGAATTTTTCTCTCTCAGATCCTTCCTTAGGAGACAGTTCTTTCCCACCTTAACTGTGTATAACTCACCATCACTTGCGACATTTTCTTGAGTCACTGACACTGGAATCAATACAGCAAAGCTGGCAAAGGACGGGAGTGAGGAGGTGGGAAAACAAATGTGAAGATGTTGTAACCTTTTAGTCCCATGCTGTCAGCTCAGCACACCACGACACCTGACTGAACTTGCACGGCTTGTACTAACACAGGCAGTGACTCTACAAGGAGCTGTGGAGGCTCAGGGCTGCTCTGTGCATCCTCCAAATCAACAGCAGGCAACTGAAGGCAGTATCTTATGAGAAATGAAGCAGGACAGGGCTTTCTCACAACACTGCTCTCTCTTTGCACCATGTCTCTCCTAATCAGCCTTCTGGACCGAAAACAGAGGTCTTCGCTATACATAGGGCCCAGGCTGCAGCATGCACAGTGCACATGTCCTATTGGATTACAGGGCAGAGTGCACTCACATGGTCTGCTTGTCAGAGACCCAGCCGTGCCTCTGCGAAGAGAAGGAAATGAGAGAGGGCACAAATGGAAGCAACCCAGGCAGCACAGGACAACCTGAGTCCTTTCAGAAGGCAGGATGGGAGATACCACCAGAAACAGGGACAGCAGGCAAATATGCTCTGGCAGGCTTGCTGGGAGGCAGAGCTGGGACCTCACTCTGCAAAGAAAATACATGGGAATGTGTTTGATGTTACTCAAAAATGTGAGAATAGCTTACCACCTAGGAGCTCACTGTATTGACAAGTGGAACAGATGACAGCCAGATCCCAGTTTGGATATTAAAACACAAAGTGATACAGCAAAGATCAATGCAATGCAGTCTCTCCCATCGAGAAAATGCTTCTATCTGCATCAGCTTCAGAGGCTGACAAACTTCCTCCAGTTCCTCTGATCATGGTCCAAAAGAAAAGGTCTCTTGGGAAGTCCATACTGGACTTTGTGCTTTTTTCTCCCCAGGCAACTCATATTCTGCAGTTCTCAGAAAACTATGACTCAAAAATGTGATCACAGGTGAAAAAGAGAAGAGTTCGTAGAGAAAGGGAGAAAGCAGCAGAACAGGCATCTGTTTCAGAGGGCAGAAGTTTATCACCCAGGACAGGATTTCCACTGGCTTTATCATTGTTTTCTTTGTCTAGAATTAAGGTCATTAAAGAAGATGTTTCCACTCTGAATTAACAATGAGTCCCCACTTAATTTATAGTGCCTCAGCGCTCCTGTGTGATTTGGCTCCAGGGCCTCGGTTAAAGTGCCTCTCCCATGAATTATACGCCACCCTAACTGGCTCATTCTTCCACCTTGCAGTTAGGTGCCCACCTCATATATTTTCCCTTACTTCCACCTTCCCCTCTCCCCAGTTTCTCCTCATACCAGATCTTTTCAAAGAGCACTCTCTGCTTCATCAGATCATGTCAGAGATCACAGCTTTGAAAACCACTACAGAATAATTATAGAACTAGCTCTGTCTTACAATTTTATCAGCTATTTTAATTTGTTGGACAGTCAGCACATATCTCAAAAAGCCCCATGCTGGAGCCTGAGAAGCTGTAAGCACTGGAGTACAGTTTTGAGAGACAGCAAAGGCAGAGCCCTTTCAGGAACACAGAGGTGGCACTGGACGCTCCTAGAGCCCTCAGCCCTGGAGGGCAGATGGCGACCCCACCATCTGCCACGGCCGGAGGGTGGCTGCGGCACTGGGTTTGTCCTGTCGCGCCTCCCCAGAACCTCTCTGCGGCTGTGGTCAGACGAGGCCGGGCTGTGACTTAAGGACACTGGACAAGGCGGGCCGGGCTCACCTGAGCCAGGGCGGACAGCAGCAGCGCAGCGCAAAGGCGAGATCCGAGCCGACTTCCCTTGGAGAGCTGCGGGCTCGCGCTCCCTCAGCCGCCTCCTCAGCCCAGCCC
>NW_010189508.1:1344-1548 GCF_000695765.1 Mesitornis unicolor | reverse complement strand
CTCCGACCCCTCTGTGGGGCCGGGGCACCGTGTGGGGGCTGCACTGGGAGAGGGAAGGTGTGGGCATGAGGGTTCAGCGGTGCTGAGCCCCCTGCTCTGGGGACAGGGTGGTTTCTGGAGGTCTCGTGCCGCCAAAATGGCTAAAAATAGCAGCTGGCTTCCTTGGGGCCCACTTCTCTTGGATGTGGGCAACTCCAGCGGGGG
>NW_010189508.1:952-1231 GCF_000695765.1 Mesitornis unicolor | reverse complement strand
CACGATCACTCCCGCTGAGCGGGCAGCCACCGAGCCATCGGGGATGTCGTGTCTGTCCAAAGCTCTTTCGGCGCCGCCAAGAGACCCCTTCCGGGCCTGTGGGGACACCTGGTGCTCTGGGTTGAGGACGGATCCAGCCTGGACCCCTCCAAGCAGTGATGTGAGGTCCAAGCGTGCTCCCAGCCCATCCCAGTGCCTCCCCTCGGCCATCCCGGGCAGCTCCTGCCCTGCAGACAGTCAGCAGTTGGTCTGGTGTGAGCAGCGGTTCTCAGAACACCA
>NW_010189508.1:0-933 GCF_000695765.1 Mesitornis unicolor | reverse complement strand
CCACCGTGGCACGGCCCCACGCTGCTGGGGGGGGACCCAGCCATCCCCCAAACTGGGGGACGTGTTCCTACTCCTGCCTCGGGGTTTGCTCTGGCCGCAGGCTGTAGCCCCAGGGCTTCAGAGCTGATGTGATCAAACGAGTTGTTATTGTGTCCCCGGCAGAGCCCATGCGATGCCATGCTGCCAGGAGCTGCCCTCGCCCTGGCATCCTCCCCGCACTCCCCTCGCAAGCCCCAGAAGAACCGGTTTGGGCCCTGTGGGCAGAGCGGCCCCCCCCAGCCCTGCGGGGAGGGCAGGAAGGGAAGTGAAGGGCAGGGAGGTCCCAGCTCCCCGGGGACACGTGTTCCCCACAGGGGGTTGGTGCTTCCTGGATACCCGTGCCCTGCCTGGCACAGGGCTGGGTGCGAGCCAGGCCCTTGCCCCGTCCCTGGGTTGGAGTCAGCCCCCGCTGCCTGCACTGTTCAGTAAATCTGCACTTGAGACGCCGCTCTCACAGAGGAGCTCAGCTCCGCAGGTGTAATCAAATCCACGATGGTGCCATCTAATCATTTCCACGTCCTTCCTCCTGGGCCTGAGCAGCAGACTTTGCTAAGGTGCTGGGTGAGAGGGCAGCTCCTTGTGCCCGTCCTTCTCGCTGGGTCCAGCGGAGCAGCCAGAACTGGGGCAGTGAGCAGGCTTGGAGGAGAGCACCGTGGGGCACGAACCCATGGCCACTCGTCACCACTTGCTGCGCAGAGCCCAGCTGTGGTGGCAAACTGCACCTTGCTTCCTCACCCGGCCTGCCCCCCTGCCCCGCCAAGCCCTGGGGCTCTGAGGCTGAGCTGCAGAGCCTGGGTCACTCTGTGCTTGCAGCCAGGAGCTGTGCTACACCCTCTTGTCCATCCAAAACCGCCTGCCTGGGGCTACCGCGCCAGCTCCCAGAGCCCCTCACTG
>NW_010189507.1:0-2024 GCF_000695765.1 Mesitornis unicolor | reverse complement strand
AGTGTAAGCCTGCCCTGCGCCGGGAGGTGCCCGTGCAGGGGCAGGGACCAAGTGACAAGGGCTTGTGCTGCTCTTCGGGGCTGGCACACAGAAGATCGCCTGGAGGAGGAGAAGGATGGGAGGAAACCAGACTCGGCTCGTTGACACCGCTGTGGCAGGGGCAGGGGGTGTGCTCTTAGCCTGGCTTGGTTCCGGTACCCTCTGCTCAGGAGGACCAGAGACCCCTGGGGTTCTGCCACCCTCTCTGGCTCTTCCTCCGGCTCCCAGGCAGCAGGATCGTCTGTGGGACGCAGGGATGTGCTCCTGCCAGCACATGTGCAGTGTGGACAGGCTGGCAGGAGCTTTGCGGTGCAGGATTTGTCTGGTGGGGGTAATCGTCCTGGCTTCTCTATTGGAAGATCTCAGGGGCTCCAGGGACTCCATCCACCCAGTCCCTGGGAGCTCAGACCTGCCCAGGCCAGATTCCCTTGGGGATTCACAGGATAGAGCTTTATTCAGCCTCCTGTGCCTGGTCCCTGAGCCAGGCACGCCTCGTCCTGCTGCTCCTTCTACCCCTGCCAGTCCCCATGAGGGACTTATCTGTGATCACTCCTCCTGTCCCCCAGGGGCTGCTCCTCCCTAGCAACAAGCAGGTTTTTGTCTAGAGGAGCTGCTCCCCTCCTTCTCCCCCAACAAGCCGGTAGCACCTTCCAAGCCTCTCCCTGACACCCTTGTCTGACCAAAATGCCTGCTGAGCAGCAGCCAGACAGCTGGGTCATCCTCCAGGGCCATGGATCCATGCATGAGCACTAGAGAGCATGCACACAGGGTAATGGGGGATGCAAGCACATCCCTGGGGTGCTGGGCACAGGAGGTTGTGTTGGTTGTAACAACAGGGTCCTCAGGCCAGCACTTGCCCCTGGCACCACAGAGGAAGGAGGGAAGCCCAGGCAATAATCTCCAGACTCCACCAGCAATCCAGTAGTGCTTGCCCCTCTGAAAGCTACTTTGCTCCTCCTGAGCTCAACATGTCTAAAACAAGGAACAAGTCACTTTTGGAAAAGCCCATGTCTCCCCACCAGCCCATAGAGAGGCTGGCCATGACGCAGCACCCAGGGACCTGCCCGCAGGGATGCGGAGCGATGTTGCCCTCGGAACCATGCAGCTTTCCTCCTCCTGCTCCAAAATCTCTCCCTGGGGTATATCCAGGGCATGCAGTGACCTGCCTAATCGCTCCAGCCCTGCATGTGGCAGGACCCTGCTGCACTGCAAGGCCAACTCCCCACAGAACAAGTCTGGCCTGACGTGTGTCCTGCACGTGGGACCATGTCCCCTGCACGTGGGGTCCCTGGGGTGCAACCAGAGGGAAACCCATGTGCAGGTACCTCCCTCCCCCAGTACAACCCACAGCAGGGGTGCTCTCCTGGCACTGGGGCAGCAGCAGGCACTCCTGCTGGTTTAGAAGGAAGAACAAACAACAAGCAGAAAGGAAAACGTGCACACCGCATCCCAGCTCCGCAGCTCCCCACCAGCAGTGGTGATGTCCCTGGCCAGGCACAGCCTGTGAATGTCCCATTCTGATGCTGCCCAGTGCCCGCCAGTCAGCCTGTGCAGCACCGAGTACCAACAGCTTGCTCAGGGCTAACGAGAATAGCCTGCAAAGGAGAGCTGAAACCCACGCAATGCTTAAAGGACACCCAGTGAAGAGTAATGCGAATCCCACCCGGGCAGGAGCAGGTGGGCTGGCATTGGCTTTTCAGCGGGGAGAGGAGGTCCAGGCTCCCTCGGGCAGTTTGCTCTGCCCAGGCTTTTGGCGCCCACCGCGGGGCCGGGTCCTGCAGAGCTGCGTGGGGCTGGAGGATCCCTCGCAGGGCTCCTCCTGGGGGAACGATGCTTGGGAGGCAGATGCCCCCAGGAAGACCCTGTCCCGATGGTGCTCTGCTTCTTCTGCCCTGGTGTCCTTCCAGCCCCAGTCCTGCAGAGTGGGGCGATGCGGCACAAGTAGCAGCACAGATCCCAGCAGCTCCCCCGCCTGGCAGCCCCTG
>NW_010189506.1:0-767 GCF_000695765.1 Mesitornis unicolor | reverse complement strand
CCACCGCCTCACCTCCCGCGGCCACCCCTTACCTCCGTGTGTTCCCACCCCATCGGATCCTCCGGTGCCACCTCCCCCTGTGGCGTCCTCTCTGCTCAGCACTAATCCCAGCAACTCTGGCCTTCAGCAAGGCCAGCGTCAACTGTAAATGTAATATTATGGAGTAAATATAATATCACAAAATAAATGTGATACCATGGAGTTCATGATGGCTGCAGTGGAGAGAGGCCGTGTTCCCCACACCGGGACATGGGCACAGGTCTCTTCAGGGACCTCTCTGCAGGGCTCTTCCCCTGCCCCTGCTGCTGCCAGGCTTGCACCGCCACTTCACTTCATTCTGGATCGGGTCAATGCTGCCAGCATTGATAACTCTTTGTTGGTCTTAATGGTGCACGGGTAGGGCTGCCCCAGTAACCACAGCCAGTGTTGGCCAATGTTTCTGTCCGCTGTTTGAACAGGACTAAGTCAAAGCCAGGTCCCTCAGCAGATGGGGCTGTCTTTCCTCCCCCTCCC
This sequence comes from Mesitornis unicolor, assembly GCF_000695765.1. NCBI lineage: Eukaryota > Metazoa > Chordata > Aves > Mesitornithiformes > Mesitornithidae > Mesitornis > Mesitornis unicolor. Next base: position 254 of record NW_010189506.1, on the reverse strand, counting down.
TTGGACATCAGGCACCGTCTTCCAGTTCTTCCGTGTTCATGGAGCTCTCTGATCCTAAACCTGTGTCTGGCCCTTGCCCGGTCCTCCTCAGACACTCGAAGCTGTGGCATCTCCTCCCCATGCTCACGACTGGCACCCTCGGCCACGCTCACACCTTACCTGCAGTGACACCGTATCTGTAACCCTTGGAAAGCGCAGCTGGACGAGCATCCCAGCTGGGATCATTCCCCACTTCGCTTCCTTCCTTGCCCCCT
>NW_010189505.1:468-1084 GCF_000695765.1 Mesitornis unicolor | reverse complement strand
GCCCCGGGAGCCGCGGGCTGCAGTGCGAAGGAGCTGCGGGCAGGGGGCGCTGCCGGGCTGCGGCTGTGCGGGTGCGGAGCCGGCCGCGGGTGCGGAGCCCTGCGGAGAAGCGGCCGGGGTGGGGTGGAGAGGGGGCGGTGGGAGGACGGAGGCCAGAGGGACCGCGGTGGCTTTGAGGGGACAGAGTCGTGGCTGCAGGGGGCGGGGGGGTCCCTGGACAGGCGATGCTGGTGAAAAGTGGGGCCACATTTCGACGGAGGGGTTGTGACTGAGTGGGTGGGAACCTAAAAGGGATTTGGGATCCACAGCACAGCCTCTTCGGCGTGGGGACGCAGAGCTGTGGGATTGTGCTATGCCTGGGCTCCGCTCCTACTCGTGGTGCTTGCCCATATCTCATGTGCCCTGGGCAGACTCGCTGCACCCATGCGAGGCCTTTGAGCACAGGGGTCCTGTCCCGCTCTGTGGGGAGGGAACAGCAGCCTTGTCCCACTAAGTAGAGATGGCTGTGCTGGTGGGACACTGTCTGACCCCCATCTTCTCTCTTCTCTCCCTCTCCAGGTTCCCTGGTCCAGGCAGCGCTGACTCAGCCGGCCTCAGTGTCAGCCAACCCCGGCGA
>NW_010189505.1:0-352 GCF_000695765.1 Mesitornis unicolor | reverse complement strand
CGATTCTCGGGTCCTGCATCCGGCTCCCCAGCCACGTTAACCATCACTGGGGTCCAAGCTGAGGACGAGGCTGTCTATTACTGTGGTAGCTGGGATGACAGCAGTGCTGCTGTGTCCTGGTTTGAGCTAAATAGAACCAATTTTCTATTTCGTGGTTTTACTTTTTTTGTCTCTTCTAACTGGCTGAACTTGTTGAAAACTAGCAGCATGTTTTTCCCAGATAGTGTGAACTGATAAGTTCAAGGCCAAGTGTCTTATCATGGAAGCTGCGTCTGTGCTTATGGGGGGGTGGGAAGCAGACCCAAAACTGATCAACTTTAGTATTCCATCCCACGTACATCATACTCAGTAT